>NC_053491.1:24542884-24842884 GCF_905171775.1 Rana temporaria | reverse complement strand
GGTTCTTTGTAAGCATTCCTCTCCGGTGTGGCCACACTTTCAGAGTTTGCTGTTCTCTCTCAACAATATTACTTTAATATACCGTATATACTTGAGTATAAGCTGAGTTTTTCAGCACATTTTTCTATGCTGAAAATGCCCCCCTCGGCTTATACTCGAGTCACCTTTTTGCACCTGATCTCCCAGATTTGGGGGCCTGGTACTGGCCAGCCATAGGTCCCCTGAATTCGGCACACATATAGCCCCACTCTTCCTCTACAAGTGTGCAAAGTTTGTTGTCCGGGGAACCTACGGCCGGGGAGCACCGACTTTTCAAATTCGGGCACCCCTTCCATAGACTCCCATGTTAAACGGCCATTTCTCCGGTAACTTTGGGGACCCAGTACCGTCCCCTGGACCCGAACCTTGGCACACATGTAGCCCCAGTTCTCCTCTACAAGTGTGCAAAGTTTGCTGTCTGGGGGACTTACAGCCGGGGAGCATCTATTTTTTAAAGCCGGGCACCCCTTCTATATACTCCCATGTTAAACATAAGTCTAGTCATGGACACAGTGAGGCATGGGCACAGTGATGCATTGACACAGTAAGGCACAGTAAGGCATGGACACAGTGAGGCATGGGCACAGTGAGGCACAGTGAGGCATGGAAACTGTGAGGCATAGACACAGTGAGGCATGGACACAGTGAGGCATGGACACAGTGAGGCATGGGCATAGTGAGGCACAGTGAGGCATGGACACAGTGAGGCATGGGCAGAGTAAGGCACAGTGAAGCATGGACACAGTGAGGCATGGACACAGTGAGACACGGACACAGTAAGGCATGCACATACACAGTGAGGCAAAGTGAGGCATGCAGATGGACACCCTAGGCTTATACTCGAGTCAATACGTTTTCCCATTTTTTTGTGGTAAAATTAGGTGCCTGGGTTTATATTTGGGTCAGCTTATACTCGAGTATATACAGTACTTTGCTGCATCAACCAGTCTCTGTGTAAGTCCTTATCCCCTGTGGGAAGGGAGCCTGGGCTACACCCAAATATTTGATGCTCTTAACTATTAGATCCTTCAATTGAGCTGAACTTCCAAGAACTTTCAACTTTTCACCAAACTCCTTTTGTAACAGTCAGAAAAGTAGCTGCCTAGTAGCAGAACAGGGTACACCCCCACTATATTTTAATCATAAATCTGCTTCTTTGAAGGAAAAATCACTTTATAGTCAATCTATCAGAAACCAACCTTCACTTCTATTGGTCCATGGCTATCATGCGAATATTATGAATGGATGATGGAAGCAGCATTCCTCTTATTTACAGAGAAAAAAAATATGCCAATTTCTTACATGTTAAACCACATATAAAAAGTCCACTTAGAACGTTCCCTTAGGCTGCATTCACACTACAACGCGATGTATTTTGCCGCGACAAATTGCAGCGTATTGTGCCGCGATTTGCCGCTACAAAACGGGTAGTTTTAAACTTTTTTTTTTTAACAACACATTGTTGTCTATGCCGAACGCCGAAAGCCGCCTGAAAAAAAGGCGTTCGGCGGGAGATGTGAACCATCTCCATAGACACCAATGTGAAATCTCCCCTCCAGCGACACGAGCGTCGGGCGTCGGGCGTCTAGTGTGAAAACGCCTACATGTGAATGCAGCCTTAGAGAATCAAATCAATGTCAAGGATACAGGGTGATAGTAGTCACTACATATCCTTGGCCATTTTCAGTGTAGGGTAAACAACAACATCAAACTGTCTTTATTCCAGCACATGTTACAACAGATATCCAACTCCGAGACACTTCTCCCCACCCTTGGATTCAGGGCAGGTTAAACTGTCCAATGACAATAGACACACAGGTCAGGTGTATTCAAACTTCTCATCAGCAAACAGTCTTATCAGCAGGGAGGCTGCTGGAGGAGTCCTTCTCCCTCTTTCCCCACAGAAAACACACTTACCCATCCCAAAATATTTGAGGCAGACAGCCACAATAGAACAATAGAATACAGCCACACCCCAAACGATCACAGCAAAGAGAATACAACAAAATGAGACAATATATATATATATATATATATATATATATATATATATATATATATATATATATATATATATATATATATATATATATATACACTGTGGGAGATTAGCTTGTGGGGATCACCTTTTCTGAATGATAGTCCACAAGCAGGCACTTTCTTTTTAAGTCTGGCGGATGCCAGGTTTTATTTAAAAGGTTTGCAGGATAAAAATAAAGAAAACTAAATTAAATCCTTGCCGTCCGGCGCTAACTAAACAAATAGGCCCAGATTCTCAAAGGCGTTACGACGGCGCAACACCATTTGCGCCGTCGTAACACCTCATCTGGCCCCGGGTATCTATGCAACTGATTCTCAGAATCAGTTGCGCATAGGTACCCATTAGATCTGACAAGCGTAAGGCTATTACGCTGTCAGATCTTAAAAGTAATTTTTTTTCCCGCCGCTAGGTGTCGCATCGTCGCTTTTCCCCGTCGTCTATGCAAATTAGGTAAGTACGGCGATTCCCGAACATACGCGAGGTCGACGCAGCGAATTAACGTCGTTTGCGTAGCGTACCCGACGCGTAAGGTTGCCCCTGCTAATTAGCAGGCGCAACCAATGTTAACGATGGCCGTCGTTCCCGCGTCAAATTCAATAAAAATGACGTCGTTTGCGTAAGACGTCCGTGAATGGCGCTGGACGCCATTTACGTATACATCATGGCAAATGACGTCGGGGCGACGTCATTTAGCGCAATGCACGTCGGGTAATTTACCCGACGGAGCATGCGCAGTACGCTCGGCGCGGGAGCGCGCCTAATTTAAATGGTGCCCTCCCCATTTGAATTGGGCGGGCTTGCGACGAGCAATCTAACGCTACACCGCCGCAAGTTTACAGGTAAGTGTTCTGAGAATCAGGATGTAAACCTGTAGACCTGCGGCGGTGTAACGTAGATCTCATATATTACGCTGCCCAGGAGCAGCGCGAATGTATGAGAATCTGGGCCATAGTCTCCTCTCTATACAGTGCAGGGCTGGTCCCCGTCACCCATGTAGTAAAGCAAACCTTTCTTTAGTCCAACATTCAGCGCTCCCTTCACTCAGGTCCCTTCCTGAGTCTCAAAGCCAGAGCCCTGTTGTGCTCTCTTCCTGGTCTTTTAAAGTCCAGCTGATTGTGGACTCCAGTGGACCCAAACATCCGGACCGGAACCCTAGCCAGGCCCAGAGGCTGTAAAACCCGGGCCGGATTCCGGTTCAGTCTCTCATAATAGACCGTATGCGAGGTGAAATGTACCTATGATCATGTATCGTCACAACACACACACACACCACATTCCAATGTGGCTGTACAGTGAGTCCAATTAGTACAGATCAGACTGGATTTCTCAGTCACCCTGTGCCACTATTAGAGACACTGGGTGATTTACATATAAGAGGGCCTGGGGAAGCAGGACACAAAGGGCTAGATTCAGATAGCCCGGCGTAATTTTCTGCGGGCGTAACGTATCTCAGATTCATTACGCCACCGTAAATTAGGGCGCAAGTTCCGTATTCAGAAAGAACTTGCGCCCTAAGTAACGTATGTGGTCCGGCGTAAGCCCGCCTAATTCAAATGTGGATGATGTGGGCGTGTTTTATTTAAATTACATGTGACCCCACGTATTTGAAGTTTTTTACGAACGGCGCATGCGCCGTTCGTGAAAGAATCCCAGTGCGCATGCTCAAAATTACGCCACAAATCGTCAATGCTTTAGACGTGAACGAAACTTACGTACAGCCCTATTCGCGAACGACTTACGCAAACGACATAACATTTTCAAAATTCGATGCGGGAACGATGTCCATACTTAACATAGGATACGCCTCATATAGCAGGGGTAACTTTACGCCGGAAAAAGTCTAACGTAAACGACGTAAAAATATGCGCCGGGCGGACGTACATTTCTGAATCGGCGTATCTACCTAATTAGCATATTCCTTGCGTAAGCCGACAGAGGCGCCACCTAGCGGCCAGCGTAAATATGCAACTAAGATACGACGGCGTAAGAGACTTACGCCAGCCGGATCTTAGCCTAATTTCGGCGTATCTTGCTTTCTGAATACAGAAAGAAGATACGCCGGCGCAGCTTTGAATTGATGCGGCGTATCAATAGATATGCCGACGTAAATTCTTTCTGAATCTAGCCCAAAGTTTCCAGAGCTCTCCAAGGTAAGCTGAGATGCACAAACCCCCCACCAAAAGTGACTCCTGTCACAGTGTCAGTTAGTCAGTTCCTTTTTTTTTTACCAACGACATATAGCAGAATACATTTTGGTTTCAATGTATGAAGAAATTTGATTTAAAAAATAAATACAATTATTGGATATGTTTTATAGAAGAAAGTAAAGATTATTGGGGTCTTTTTCAAAATTTTCAGGCTTTTTTCTTTAACTAGCAAAAAAAAACAGAAAATGTTGGAAAAAATCCCTTATAATTTTTATTTTCTGCTATAAAACATATCCAATATATATATATATATATATATATATATATATATATATATATATATATATATATATATATATATATATATATATATATATATTTATATATATATATATATATATATATATATATATTTTTTTTTTTAAATCAAAGTTCTTCATATATTAAAACCAAAATGTATTCTGCTACATGTCTTTGCTAAAAAAAAATACTAACCCAATAAGTGTAAAATAATTAGTTTGTGTAAACGTCATAGGGTCTACAAACTATGGTATATACTGGAAAATAAAAATTCAAAAGGTGATCAAATACCACCAAAAGAAAGTTCTATTTGTGTGAAATAAATGATATAAATTTCATTTGGGTACTGTAGCATGTTGTCAGTTAAAATAGCGCAGTGCTAAATAGCAAAAAATGGCCTGGGTCTGAAGGCGGTAAACTCTTCCGGAGCTCAAGTGGTTAAAGGGGTTGCAAAGGTACAATTCTTTTTCCTAAATACAGTAGGTGAACCCGATTTTGTGTCAATCTCGCTCTCTTTCTCGGCGAGATTGAGCACCTACGAGCCCCATCGCGGGAGCCAGCGCCGAGCTGGCTTGCCGCGATGGAGACAGAGCCGTCATAGAAGCGACGGGAGATCCGACTTGGATTCCCGCCAATTCTACACGTGTGCGGCGTTTGTTATGAATCCTGAGGGGGAAGTCCCCGCCGGATTTTAAATAAAAATCCGGCATGGGTCCCCCCCTCAGGAGCATACCGGGCCCTTAGGTCTGTTATGGGTTGTAAGGAGAGCCCCCCTACGCCGAAAAAAACGGCGTAGGGGGTCCCCCTACAATCCATACCAGACCCGTATCCAAAGCACGCTACCCGGCCAGCCAGGAAGGGAGTGGGGACGAGCGAGCGCCCCCCCCCTCCTGAGCCGTACCAGGCTGCATGCCCTCAACATGGGGGGGTTGGGTGCTCTGGGGCAGGGGGGCGCACTGCGGCCCCCCCACCTCAGAGCACCCTGTCCCCATGTTGATGAGGACAGGGCCCCTTCCCGACAACCCTGGCCGTTGGTTGTCGGGGTATGCGGGCGGGAGGCTTATCGGAATCTGGGAGCCCCCTTTAATAAGGGGGCCCCCAGATACCGGCCCCCCACCCTAAGTGAATGAGTATGGGGTACATCGTACCCCTACCCATTCACCTGCAAGAAAAGTGGTAAAAACACAAATAAACCACACAGGGTATTAAAATATTTTATTTTTCTGCTCCAGAGGCCTCCCCTGTCTTCTTTATTAGCTCTTTTACCAGGGGAGGCTTCTTCTTTGACGTCTTCGGGTGGGTGGGGGCCGCCGTCTGGTTCTCTTCCACCGCCGGGGGGGGGGTCGCTTTTAAAAAAGCCCCCACCCCCCGGCGGGTTTCCTCCGGCGTCTTCGGCGGGGCTCTTCTTCTTCCGCTATCCCGACGGGTCTTCTCAACTCTCCGGGGGTCTCCTTCTGTCTTCGCCGCTCTCCGCTCTTGACTCGTCGCACCCCGGTTCTTCGTCTCGCTGTCCGGTGTCTTCTTCCGTGCTTTACGTCTTCTCCTTCCGTGCTGTGATGAGTTCTTCTTCCGCGCTGTGACGTCATGTTCTTCACTTCTCTCCTTCTCCCGATGTTGCCACGCCGGTCCTCCTCGCTGAAATGACGGATGCGCGCCTTGCATCGGACCTATATAGGCCTCACAGTCCCATCATGCTCTGTACCTACCCATGTGATACCTACCACGTGGGTAGGTATCACATGGGTAGGTACAGAGCATGATGGGACTGTGAGGCCTATATAGGTCCGATGCAAGGCGCGCATCCGTCATTTCAGCGAGGAGGACCGGCGTGGCAACATCGGGAGAAGGAGAGAAGTGAAGAACATGACGTCACAGCGCGGAAGAAGAACTCATCACAGCACGGAAGGAGAAGACGTAAAGCACGGAAGAAGACACCGGACAGCGAGACGAAGAACCGGGGTGCGACGAGTCAAGAGCGGAGAGCGGCGAAGACAGAAGGAGACCCCCGGAGAGTTGAGAAGACCCGTCGGGATAGCGGAAGAAGAAGAGCCCCGCCGAAGACGCCGGAGGAAACCCGCCGGGGGGTGGGGGCTTTTTTAAAAGCGACCCCCCCCCGGCGGTGGAAGAGAACCAGACGGCGGCCCCCACCCACCCGAAGACGTCAAAGAAGAAGCCTCCCCTGGTAAAAGAGCTAATAAAGAAGACAGGGGAGGCCTCTGGAGCAGAAAAATAAAATATTTTAATACCCTGTGTGGTTTATTTGTGTTTTTACCACTTTTCTTGCAGGTGAATGGGTAGGGGTACGATGTACCCCATACTCATTCACTTAGGGTGGGGGGCCGGTATCTGGGGGCCCCCTTATTAAAGGGGGCTCCCAGATTCCGATAAGCCTCCCGCCCGCATACCCCGACAACCAACGGCCAGGGTTGTCGGGAAGGGGCCCTGTCCTCATCAACATGGGGACAGGGTGCTCTGAGGTGGGGGGGCCGCAGTGCGCCCCCCTGCCCCAGAGCACCCAACCCCCCCATGTTGAGGGCATGCAGCCTGGTACGGCTCAGGAGGGGGGGGGGGCGCTCGCTCGTCCCCACTCCCTTCCTGGCTGGCCGGGTAGCGTGCTTTGGATACGGGTCTGGTATGGATTGTAGGGGGACCCCCTACGCCGTTTTTTTCGGCGTAGGGGGGCTCTCCTTACAACCCATAACAGACCTAAGGGCCCGGTATGCTCCTGAGGGGGGGACCCATGCCGGATTTTTATTTAAAATCCGGCGGGGACTTCCCCCTCAGGATTCATAACAAACGCCGCACACGTGTAGAATTGGCGGGAATCCAAGTCGGATCTCCCGTCGCTTCTATGACGCGCTTGCTGGGATGTGCTGTCACTATTCCAGTGAGTGCGAGGTGTCGGGGAGATCTCGGCACCCTGTCGCCGAGTATCAGCGCGACGCTGTCGTGCTAAAAGCACAATATCACAAACACCTACTGTAGCTTCCTTTACCGTAGTGCAGTCCTCCTTCACTTACCTCATCCTTCCATTTTGCTTTTAAATGTCCTTATTTCTTCTGAGAAATCCTCACTTCCTGTTCTTCTGTCTGTAACTCCACACAGTAATGCAAGGCTTTCTCCCTGCTGTGGAGTGTCGTGCTCGCCCCTTCCCTTGGACTACCGGAGAGTCAGGACGCCCACTAACACACAGCTCTTTTCTCTATCTGCAACGTAGAGAGCGCCCTGACTCTCCTATAGTCCAAGGGAGGGGGCAAGCACGACACTCCACACCAGGGAGAAAGTCTTGCATTACTGTGTGGAGTTACAGACAGAAGAACAGGAAGTGAGGATTTCTCAGAAGAAATAAGGACATTTAAAAGCAAAATGGAAGGATGAGGTAAGTGAAGGAGGACTGCACTAAGGTAAAGGAAGCGATTTAGGGGAAAAAAATGTACCTTTACAACCCCTTTAATGAATACAAATGTGATTTCACTTTGCAAAGAATATCAATCACTTACAAGAAAAACAAAAGAACATTTTTTTTTTGCTTGGACATTACTGGATGATGAAAGTCAGTGAAGAGTTTCACCTCATTCACTGATCTAAGAGAAAATTTCCTTGCAAAGTGAACAGCCTATTTGCTTTTAGGAAATCCATCCCAGTGTCTATTTGACTACTTGCCGGCAGCAGGTCGGCTCCCCTGCGCGAGAGCCCGTAGCTCTATGTCGGCTCACTCGCAGGCCACTAGGGGTGAGCGCATTACAGAGCGGGGACCGGGAGCCGTGGGTATAAACAGGGGGGGAAATGCTGATCCTCTGTTCATACATTGTATGAACAGAAGATCTGTCATTTCCCCTAGTGAGGCCACCCCCCCATACAGTTAGAACACACCCAGGGAACATACTTAACCCCTTCCCCGCCCCCTAGTGTTAACCCCTTTACTGCCAGTGGCATTTTTATAGTAATCCAATGCATTTTTATAGCACTGATTGCTATAAAAATGCCAATGGTCCCAAAAATGTGTCAAAAGTGTCCGAAGTGTCCGCCATAATGTCGCAGTATCGGAAAAAAAAAACGCTGATCGCCGCCATTACTAGTAAAAAAAAAATATTAATAAAAATGCCATAAAAATACCCCCTATTTTGTAAACGCTATAACTTTTGCACAAACCAATCAATAAACGCTTATTGCGATTTTTTTTTACGAAAAATATGTAGAAGAGTATGTATCGGCCTAAACTGAGGAAAAAAAGTTTTTTTGTATATTTTTGGGGGATATTTATTATAGCAAAAAGTAAAAAATATAATTTTTTTCAAAATTATCGCTCTATTTTTGTTTATAGCGCAAAAACTAAAAAACGCAGAGGTGATCAAATACCACCAAAAGAAAGCTCTATTTGTGGGGAAAAAGGATTCCAATTTTGTTTGGGAGCCACGTCGCACGACCGCGCAATTGTCAGTTAAAGCGACGCAGTGCCGAATCACAAAAAGTGCTCTGGTTTTTGACCAGCAATATGGTCCGATGGTTAATTGGTTAAGCTTTCTCTCTAAATGAACAACTTTTTTCTGAAAAAATATTACTTACCCAAATCTTCCTACTGTGCTTTCGGTGATAGAGGGAGCGATATTTCCCTTGAACTCTATTCTGATTTTATGTCGCATTTTTCAGCTCAAAGTGGACAACGCATGCTGCCATTCTCTGCTGACCTCCCCTAACAACTCGGCTAACAAACAATATTTCTGCACATTTTTCGGTCTAAATATCTGCCTTTTTACAGCAGAAAGAGGAACACAAGTGTACCAGAGAATGTTTGCCTGTTCTATCAGCTCAATTTGCAATCAGCGCATTCACAAGAATTTGTGGCAAATACTCTAAAAAAATAAACACCAATTCCCTGCTGAGGATATTACATGAAAAACAAAATCATTATCCATTTAAGATTTTATTTTTTATTTTTTTCTCTTCTGCTTTTTGGACAGTTCATTTTATTGTTACTTTGCCAACAGAATAACATTAAGTGTTTGGGAAACTAAAGTAAATATCGCATTGGAACATACGTACAGTTTGCCAAAAATTCAATATCAGCCATATGTTAAAGCGTAATAAACAAAGGAGCGTAAAAATATTTTCATACAAATTAAGAAGGAAACTATTGAGTGTGTGAACCTGTGGTAAACATTTACAAGGTATGGGGAAATTGAATAATGATTGGCGCATACAGTAAAGGAAATGTAATGTGCCAAGTCTTATTAATATTGTTATTAATATTATTATTATCATTATCAAATTATATTTATATTGAGGTTTCTATAGGAAGGCCCAGCAACAGGAAATCCTCCCACCTATTTTCTTTTTCTTTTTCCCCACTAATTTTCATTTACTGTACATGTAGCCTTCTTTATTGTTAGAGAATCATTAGTAAAGGCGGAGGAATTCACATACTGTATATACTCTAGACATGTGCATTCGCTTTCGTTAGAATGCATTTTCGTCCGAAAATCGGGTATTTTTGTTATCGTTTTAACGAACGAAAGCGCAAGAAACGAAAACCGAAAGATCCGACATAAAAAATGCTTTATTTTCGTTTTCGTTGCGGTAAGACATGACGCTGATCAGATCCGACGATTTTCGATGCTTTGTCGAATTTTCGTCGTTGAATTCCTACCTATTCACTGTATTCAGTGAATACAGTGAATAGGTAGGAATTGAATGACGAAAATTCGACAAAGCATCGAAAATCGTCGGATTTTCGTCGTTCAATTCCTAACTATTCACTGTATTACTGTGAATAGGTAGGAATTAAACGACAAAAATTCGACAAAGCATCGAAAATCGTCGGATTTTCGGACGAAAACTTTCCCAGCGAAAACGAAATAAATGAAAACGATTTTCGGGAGTAACAAAATAAATGTATTTTCCGGACGAAAATGAAATAACAAAACAAAATATTTCAGTCTGCAAATGTCTAATATACTAGAGTATAAGCCGAGTTTTTCAGCACATTTTTTTGTGCTGAAAATGCCCCCCTCGGCTTATACTCAAGTCACCTTTTTGCGCCCGATCTCCCGGACTTTGGGGACCCGGTACTTGGCACACATGTAGCCCCACTCTTCTTCTACAAGTGTGCAAAGTTTGTTGTCCGGGGGACCTACGGCCGGGGAGCACCAATTTTTCATAGACTCCCATGTTAAACGGTCATTTCTCTGGTGAATTTGGGGACCCTGTATCGGCCGGTCGTAGGTCCCCTGGACCCGGAAGTTGGTACACATGTAGAACCATTTCTCCTCTACAAGTGTGCAAAGTTTGTTATTTGGGAGACCTACAGCTGGGGACAGGGCTGGACTGGGACAAGAATTTGGCCCTGGACTTTATCCAGACTGGCCCACTTTGACAGGTCTCTCCCACAGCGGCCGGACAACTCCCGCACCCCCCTGGCCACCCAAGCCCCCTCACCCCCTTCACTAGCCACTAGCCGTTTTACTTTATTAGAGTAGAACGGCTGGTACTGATACTCTTATAGGCAGTACCAGTGGGGAAGCTAGACATTATTTCTCCCGGGGCAAAGAATCAGTTTGGTGCCCCCCCTTATGGGACAAGATTAGGCAGAAGTGAGAAACTCCCAGGCCGCTGTCACTGAAGCCGTCCCACTGAGCCATCGGCCCACCGGGAAACTCCCTGTAGTGCCAATGGCCAGTCCATCCCTGGCTGGGGAGCACCGATTTTTTAACCCGGGCACCCCTTCCATACACTCCCATGTTAAACGTCAGTCTAGTCATGGACACAGTGAGGCATGAGCACAGTAAGGCATGGGCACAGTGAGGCATGGGCACAGTGAGGCATGGGCAAAGTGAGGCATGGGCACAGTGAGGCATGGACACAGTGAGGCATGGGCACAGTGAGGCATGGACACAGTGAGGCATGGACACAGTGAGGCATGCACATGGACACAGTGAGGAAAAGTGAAGCACAGTGAGGCATGCAGATGGAAACCCTAGGCTTATACTCAAATTAATACATTTTCCCATTTTTTTGTGGTAAAATTAGGTGCCTCGGCTTATATTTGGGTCGGCTTATACTCAAGTATATAAGGTATCTACTTTGCACTGGAAAGGGCAGAGACTGACAATGGAACTTCATATGAAACATCTACATTTCTGAAGGGTCAACCATGCATGTTTCCAGTGGTCACCTAATTAAAAAAATTTAAACAGGACCCCTCAGTGCGTTCTTGTGTGTACTCAAAAACAAAACAATAATAAAACTACTATAAAAATATGGTTCCAACAAACCAACAATGCAGCTGTATTAATAATCCCTTACAGTAAAAGATAAATAAACCATAACACATACAGTGGAACCTCGGATTGCGAGTAACGTGGTTAACGAGTGTTTCGCAATACGAGCACTGTATTTTTTAAAATCCTGACTCGGTTTGCGAGTGTTGTCTCACAAAATGAGCAGGATTCAAGTCACAGCAATGTGCAGTACCGCGTTTGGCCTGAGGTGGAGGGGGGGCGAGAGCTGAGCGGAGCCAAACGGCGACGATTGTAGCCGATCTGCTAAGTTCGGAGCCGTTCGGAAATGCTCGGAAAGACTTAGAAATACTCAGTTCCCAAGCCTACCTGAGGTTTTCTGAGGTCGGCCGAGCTGTCCTCTGGCCTTTCAGTGTGTTTCCGAGGCTCTCCTACCTCTGGCCACATGCGGTATTGCATGCCATTGAAGTCAATGCGGAACAAATTATTTTTGTTTCTATTGACTTCAATGGGGAAACTCGCTTTGATATGCGAGTACTTTGGATTACGAGCATTCTCCTGGAACAGATTATGCTCGTAATCAGAGGTTCCACTGTAATCTATTTAGTTCAATACAGCACAAACTGCATATAATGAACATAGGATGACCCTAGACCCAAGAGTCATTGGTGAAGCTGGCACAGGAGTACCCTGCATCCTTCAAAAGTCTCTGGGTATCACGGGCCATTCCGTTACAATATATATATATATATATATATATATATATATATATATACATATATATTTAAATAGTGTAATATTCAGGCCTATTGTACACTGCTTAGCGCCACTTCGATAGAATTACTATACAAAACTTGAAATAGAATATATGGATCTAAATCTTAGGTTAAACTGTTAAATAGCAGACAACCTAAAGCGAAGCAGCTGTTTTAAAAGAAGGGCATATAAAAATGAACACTCTAACACTTGTTGGACAGGAATGTCATACAACAAAAATAGAGCGCAAACAGCGCTACTCTGTGGGCGGTGTTGTCACACACACCAGACAAGTCCAAACAATAAATGAATAAATGTTGAGCTGAAGAATGAGAGATGTCCCAGAAGGAGTGTTCTAAAGGAAGAAAAGTAGTAGCGTGCACCATCCACCAAAAATCCGGGGGGTTATCCTCAAAAGAGATACTCCGACTTAAGTGCTGTTCAGTCTGTGTGTAACTTTGGAAACGATCCTCAAAAGGCTTTTTCCAAAGTTACACAGAAGATCCGGCATGTGTAATTGAATTACACTGCCTAATTTTAGGATGCAGTACCGCATCCGCCGCTGGGGGCATTTCGAGTCGAAATGCCGTTGCTAGTATGCAAATTAGCACTTAAGGCTATCCACAAAGCTTTCTAGCTTCCTTTTTGCGCCGTAAGTGTTATTTTGCAAGTGTAAAATTAGGGCTCGTTCTACAAAGTGTAAAGTTAGTCACACCTTGTAAAGGCCCATTCCAGCGACGGCATTTGGTATGCTTTCCCGAGGGAGAACTCCACGGCAATTTGTAAAAAACAAAACCGGCATGGGTTCCCCCCCAGGAGCATACCAGGCCCTTAGGTCTGGTATGGGTTGTAAGGGGACCCCCCCTACGCCGAAAAATTGACGTAGGGGGTCCCCCTACAATCCATACCAGACCCGTATCCAAAGCACGCTACCCGGCCGGCCAGGAAGGGAGTGGGGACGAGCGAGCGCCCCCCCCCTCCTGAGCCGTGCCAGGCCGCGTGCCCTCAACATGGGGGGGTTGGGTGCTCTGGGGCAGGGGGGCGCACTGCGGGCCCCCCTACCCCAGAGCACCCTGTCCCCATGTTGATGAGGACAGGACCTCTTCCCGACAACCCTTGCCATTGGTTGTCGGGGTCTGCGGGCGGAGGCTTATCGGAATCTGGGAGTCCCCTTTAATAAGGGGGCCCCCAGATACCGGCCCCCCACCCTAAGTGAATGGATATGGGGTACATCGTACCCCTATCCATTCACCTGGAGGCAAAAAGTAAAATGTAGTAAACACACAACACAAGGCTTTTTAAAATATTTTATTATTCTGCTCCGGACGCCCCCCCTGTCTTCGTTATTAGCTCAATTACCAGGGGGGGCTTCTTCTTCCGCTCTCCGGGGGTCTTCTCCGCTCTCCGGGGGGGGGGTTTCTTCTCCGCTCTCCGGGGGGGGGCTTCTCCGGACTCCGGGGGGCTTCTTCCATCTTCTCCCCTCTTCCGCTCTTGACTCGGCGAACCCCGGTTCTTCTGCAGCTCTCCGGTGCCTTCTTCTTCAGCGCTGGCTGCCTGCTATGTTTGTGTGTTAGCTCGATTTCAAACAGGCAGCCGGCGCGGTCTTCTGTGACGCCAGGGTCTTCTCTTCCTTTCTTCCGATGTTGCCTCGTCGCCTCTTGTCGCTGCAATGATGGAAGCGCGCCTTGCATCCCATTTATATAGGCATCACCGTCCCATCATGCTCCAGCAGGTACCCACGTGGTGGGTGCCTACCCACGTGCACCCACCACGTGGGTACCTACCGGAGCATGATGGGACGGTGATGCCTATATAAATGGGATGCAAGGCGCGCTTCCATCATTGCAGCGACAAGAGGCGACGAGGCAACATCGGAAGAAAGGAAGAGAAGACCCTGACGTCACAGAAGACCGCGCCGGCTGCCTGTTTGAAATCGAGCTAACACACAAACATAGCAGGCAGCCAGCGCTGAAGAAGAAGGCACCGGAGAGCTGCAGAAGAACCGGGGTTCGCCGAGTCAAGAGCGGAAGAGGGGAGAAGATGGAAGAAGCCCCCCGGAGGCCGGAGAAGCCCCCCCCCGGAGAGCGGAGAAGAAACCCCCCCCCCGGAGAGCGGAGAAGACCCCCGGAGAGCGGAAGAAGAAGCCCCCCCTGGTAATTGAGCTAATAACGAAGACAGGGGGGGCGTCCGGAGCAGAATAATAAAATATTTTAAAAAGCCTTGTGTTGTGTGTTTACTACATTTTACTTTTTGCCTCCAGGTGAATGGATAGGGGTACGATGTACCCCATATCCATTCACTTAGGGTGGGGGGCCGGTATCTGGGGCCCCCTTATTAAAGGGGACTCCCAGATTCCGATAAGCCTCCGCCCGCAGACCCCGACAACCAATGGCAAGGGTTGTCGGGAAGAGGTCCTGTCCTCATCAACATGGGGACAGGGTGCTCTGGGGTGGGGGGGCCCGCAGTGCGCCCCCCTGCCCCAGAGCACCCAACCCCCCCATGTTGAGGGCACGCGGCCTGGCACGGCTCAGGAGGGGGGGGGCGCTCGCTCGTCCCCACTCCCTTCCTGGCCGGCCGGGTAGCGTGCTTTGGATACGGGTCTGGTATGGATTGTAGGGGGACCCCCTACGTCAATTTTTCGGCGTGGGGGGGTCTCCTTACAACCCATGCCAGACCTAAGGGCCTGGTATGCTCCTGGGGGGGGAACCCATGCCGTTTTTTTCTTTGAAAATGGGCATGGAGTTCTCCCTCAGGAATGCATGCCGCTGTCATTTTTTTTATCCCCGACGCAACTTTAAGCCGTCGCGATCCTCAAAACTCGGCGTAACGTAACTTCGCGCATGCGCAGTACGGCCGGCGCGCATGCGCAGTACGGCCGGCGCGGGAGCGCGCCTCATTTAAATGGGACTCGCCCCATTTGAATAGGAACGCCTTGCGCCGGCGGAATTTTAGTTACACAGCCTGAAATTTCTAGATAAGTGCTTTGTGGATCAGGCACTTAGGTAGAAACTTTAAGGCAGTGTAACTTAAATTGGATTTTTTAAGTTACGTCAGGTTTTTGTGGATCTGGCCCCCGATTCTTAATCAACCATGTAATATATGATACGCCTTTCGGTGAATCAAACACCATGGATCTCAGCAAACAACATCAATCATGGAGCCGGATATATAGAGGAACCTCAGGCAAAACACATAAGCACAGAAGAGGCCACCATAGCGTAATTCAGTCTTTAATTAGTGCAATCCTCAAGTCCCATTACATCAGCATCCCCTTATATATCAAACGTACATTCAGTAAAACAGTCATAAGCATTTGAAAAACATCACCAGATCCTCATTCGATCAGAGTTTGAGTCACCTCCTCGCACCGCCGACAGGATGCCAGGAAGAACTGAAGCTACCTAGTCCCGCTTCGGTGGAGCGCGGGGATCCTTTCAAATGTATAGTGTAGCGAGCACCCTCACTAGTTTCGCCAGTATATGGCTTCTACGGAGGACGCCTCTGAGTGCACCCAAGATAACCGCCTAATCTTCTAAGCACTACGAGTCCCAAAAAAAGAAACAAAAAAATGCTTAGAAATGCAAATGAACAAAATAAAAATAGAGGCCCGGTTTCAGAAACAATTTACGTCGGAGTATCTATTGATACGCCGTGTAAATTCTAGCATGCGCCGGCGTATCTTTCTGTATTCAGAAAGCAACATACGCCGAAATTTGGCTAAGATACGACTGACGTAAGTCTCTTACGCCGTTGTATCTTAGTTTCATATTTACACTGGCCGCTAGGTGGCGCTTCCGGAGATTTACGCGTAGAATATGCAAATTAGGTAGATACGCCGATTCAGAAACGTACTTCCGCCCGGCGCATTTTTTTACGTCGTTTATGTAAGGCTTTTTCCGGCGTGAAGTTACCCCTGCTATATGAGGCGTAGCCAATGTTAAGTATGGACGTCGGGCCAGCGTCCAATTTTGCGTTGTTTGCGTAAGTCGTTCGCGAATAGGGCTTTGCGTAAGTTACGTTCACGTCGAAACCAATGAGGCTTTGCGGCGTAATTTGGAGCATGCGCACTGGGATACGTCCACGGACGGCGCATGCGCTGTTCGTAAAAAACTTCATTTACGTGGGGTCACACTGAATTACCATAAAACACGCCCACATCTTCCTATTTTGAATTAGGCGGGCTTACGCCGGCCCTCATACGCTACGCCGCCGTAACTTAGGGCGCAGGTTCTTTCTGAATACAGAACCTGCCTCACTAGGTTACGGCGGCGTAGCGTATCTGAGATACGCTACGCCCTCACAAAGTAACGCCGGGCTTTCTGAATCCGGGCCAAATTGTTTATTATATATCTTTACCTGCAGACTTCACCGAAATCAAGAAAGATATCCTATGAACAACAAAAATAAAATAAAATAAAATATCTCCATGTCATTGTGTCATATCCTGAGCTTGCTTTCAATCATGCAAATGATTTCTTTTCTCTTTTTCAATATGCTAATGCAGTCTGATTGATTTCTGTTGTAAAAGTTAATTACAATGTGTTTGTGAGTCCCTAAAGATGATGCATATTATGTTTATAACCAGGATTATGAAAATGTCCTGTCTCCATTACAGGACTCCTTTCTCCAACACTAGAACTAATTGTAGCCCTAAATCACTACAACCTCTGTGTTAAACATAACACAAGGGCGACATTGCATAATTTTAATTAATTTTAATTTGACCAGAGCAAATTCATTTAGCTTTTCCAGAAGGGCAACTCATTTGTTTCCTCGTCACTTTCAGGTGAATGTGAGGTTGGGAAACTTGTATTTTTTTAAGCTTTGTGTCATTTGTGTGTCCTTGTGTAGTACAGGACCACTGAACAAACACGGCAGGCTGGTTTTATGATGAAAGAGGGGCTTGCGACTTTAAGGCCCCATTCACACAAACAGCAAAGGGGTGGTAAAAGCAGGCGGTTGACCCTTGAACCACAAAACTAGTCGAACAGAAATGTGAATCTTTTGGCAACTAGAAATGTGCACTGCCGAAAGATTTGTTCGTTATTGTTTCATTGTTTTTTTTGTTTTTGTTTTGTTCTTCAGGTTATTTGTTATGATCGCATATAAATTCGATATAAATTCGAGAATTCTAAATTTCATAAATTCGTAAATTCGAAAATCAGAAAATACGTAAATTCAATAATTTGTAAATTTGAAAATAAGAAAGAAAATTAGAAAGAATAACTAACTAATAATAACTAACCATTAAATTATACGTATTGGAACTTCCTTTCAAATTTGGCTGTTCTTGAACGCAACTAATACAAATTTATCTGAAGTTACGAATTACCCAAAATAACGAATGCCATATCTAAACAAATGGAACGGAACAAATTAATAATAAATAATAATAATAAAAAATTATTAGTATTATTTATTATTATTAATTTGTTACATTCAATTTATTCAGATACAGCATTTGTTATTTTGGATAATTTGTAACTTCGGATAAATTTGTATTTGTTACCTTGACTTACAGTCAAACTTGAAAGGAAATTCCAATACAGTAAAACCTTGGATTGCGAGCATAATTTGTTCCAGAAACATGCTTGTAATCCAAAGCACTTGTATATCAAAGCAAATTTTTCCATAAGAAATAATGGAAACTCAAATGATTCGTTCCACAGCCATTTATTCATAAGTCCTTCAGTTTATAGTCCATATAAAAAGATTTCAGCAATGTGATAGGTTGTGTAACCATAAAATGTCCATCTACAAATGAAAGCCTCCACAAGGGGATTAGAAGCAAAATCCAGCAGGAGCTACAGAGTATAAAAGAGAAGAGAGGCGCCTCTAAGTGTAGCAATATGATTACATTTAATGAAGGTACAACATTTAGCAACTTACGTGGTTGATGATTAAAAGAGGCACATCTAAGTATGTAGGGATCGGGGAAAAGCGATCCACATAGACCGTTCTCCTCACCGCCGGCTCTCATCGCTGTCAGTCTGAAATCGTGACCGGGAAGACTACCCAGCAGTAGAGCGATCTGAAAGCGAGGCTTAAACAACTCGTGGAAGGGACGACATCAATGGTGGTGCGGAGGAAGGTTTTTGTAGACAGCTTTACCCCGGATGCCTGCATACTTAGATGTGCCTGTTTTTATCATCAACCATGTGAGTATCTAAATGTTGTACCTTCATTAAATGTAACCATATTGCTACAATTAGAGGCGCCTCTCTTCTCTTTTATAATCAGTTGTGACATGACACTACTCTTATATCAAGACATCGCTTGTATATCAAGTCAAAATGTATTAAAAAAAATTGCTTGTCTTGCAAAATGTTCTCAAACTAAGTTACTCTCAAACCAAGGTTTTACTGTACCTATAATTTAATAATTAGTAATAGTTAAGTTCTTATTAGTTAGTTCTTATTGCTGATTTTTGAATTTTCGTAAATTTGTAAATTCGAAAATTCAAAAATAAGAAAGAAAATCCGAAAATTCAAAAGAATAACTAACTAACTATTAAATTATAGGGATTGGAATTTCCTTTCAAATTTGGCTGTTAGTGAACGTAACAAATACAAATTTATCCAAAGTTATGAATTATCCAAAATAACAAATGCTGTATCTAACCAAATCTAACAGAACAAATTAATAATAAATAATAATATTAACCACTTGAGATCCGCGCTATAGACGAAATACGTCCGCAGCGCGGCTCTCAAGTGCCAAGTGGCCGTTTAAAAACGGCCTTTATGTGCATTACCCGCGCGCGCCACTGGGTGGCGCGCGGCGGGTAAAAACTGTCCCGACGCATCGCCGAAGACCCGATGCGTGTACCTGGCGGCCGCGATGTCCGCCGGGTACACGCGATCGTCGGTGACACGGCAGGTGACAGCAGGGACGTGGAGCTCTGTGTGTAAACACAGAGCTCCACGTGCTGTCAGAGGAGAGGAGACCGATCTGTGTCTCTTGTACATAGAGACACAGCATCGGTCCCCTCCCCCAGTCACCCCCCTCCCCCCACACAGTTATAACACACCCAGGCTACACAGTTAACCCCTTCCTCACCCCCTAGTGTTAACCCCTTCACTGCCAGTCACATTTATACAGTAATTCGTGCATTTTTATAGCACTGATCGCCGTATAAATGTGAATGGCGCCAAATTTGTGTCAAAAGTGTCCTATATGTCCGCCGCAATATCCCAGTCCCAATAAAAATCGCAGATCGCCGCCATTACTAGTAAAAAAAAAAAATCATAAAAAAAATCATAATTCTGTTCCCCATTTTGTAGGCGCTATAACTTTTGCGCAAACCAGTCGCTTATTGCGATTTTTTTTATTTTTTTACAAAAATACGTCGAAAAATACGTATCGGCCTTAACTGAGAAAAAAAATAGTTTTTTAAAAAAAAATTGGGATATTTATTATAGCAACAAGTAAAAAAAATATATATTTTTTTTAAATTGTTGCTCTTTTTTTGTTTATAGCGCAAAAAATAAAAACCGCAGAGGTGATCAAATACCACCAAAAGAAAGCTCTATTTGTGGGGAAAAAAGGACGCCAATTTTGTTTGGGAGCCACGTCGCACGACCGCGCAATTGTCAGTTAAAGCGACGCAGTGCCGGACGCTGAGATTTCGCCTGGGAACGAAGGGGGTTTATGTGCCCAGTAAGCAAGTGGTTAAAGAGTTGTTATTATTATTATTATTATTATTATTATTATTATTATTATTATTATTATTATTATTGTTGTTATTGTTATTTATTATTTTTAATTAGTTCTGTACCATTCGTTTAGATACAACATTCGTTATTTTGGATAATTCGTAACTTCGGATAAATTTGTATTCGTTATTCAGATATAGTTTGCTAGGATCTATTCGGTGAAATTAATATACACTCTGTTAACCTCAAACTATGGTCCTTCTACATACGTGTTCCCCCTGCCAACTGCCAATATACAACAGCTGGAGGGTGTAGAGAAACAATGAGCAGATGCATCAGGCATTTGTTAAACTCTCAGCAGTTTTTAACTTAACCGGTTACCAAAAAACGGGGAGAAAACACAGACTTTGTAGGCACAGCATGAGGCGGTATATGTAAAAAAAAAACATGTTTTATTGGATATACAATAAAGACAACAATCATAAAAAAGGTGGGGGGAATTAAAAAGGCATCCTCCATCTGCCAAGAGTCAACAAATACCCAATCCTATAGTATGGAGACAAGAAAATCACGGTATGTTGTAGAGTATATTGTATTGAAGTCCATCAATGAAGTCAAAGTTCAATGTATTTCACAAAATTGCTGCTATTATGTTGCTCCATACTCAAACATCAACACGTTTTGCAAGATGAACTTACTTCTTCAGGACTGATTGGGTGGGTGCAGAGGACGGTGATGACCAGAAAGGGGGAGACACACAAGAAGCATCACAGGGGAAAGGGACGCATGGGAGCGAGATTCCCCAGGGAGGAGGGAACCCCCAAAAAAGCATCAACAGGAGCCAGACAAATATGTCAGGGTATGCATTTAAAGCAGGCATGTACAAAGTCTGGCCCGTGGGCCAATTGCGGCCCGAGTTCCAGTTTAATCTGGCCCCCCTGGTAATTTGGATATATATATGTTTTGTGGCCCCCAGTGCCACAAAACATATGTACCGTATTTATTGGCGTTGCCTCGGAGGGGACAGGGAGGGGGAGGGACGAGTCCCATCAGATTACATAAGGAGAATCTCCTGTTTACTGGGTGGTGTCTGTAATAGGAAGTCCCGTCTCCTGGGCTGGCATTAGACAACTGTTCTGTCTATCATAGGAGGCAGGACTTTGTATCAAAGAGGCTACAGGGTAAACAGGAGAGTCTCCTGTATGTGATCTGTTGGGGCTCGTCCCTCACCCTTCCTGCAGATGAACATGGATCAGGCTGCACTGATGACAATGGAAAGGCTGCATTCATGGCAATGGGGAGGCTGCATTCATGACAATGGTGAGGCTACCTTCTTGCTAATAGCGAGGCTGCATTCATGGTACTTGTGAGGCTGCATTCATGGCAATGGCGAGACTGCAGATGGGCACTGATTAGGCTGCATTGATGGGCACTAACCCTTATTTTGCTTCACATTTCTTTATTTAAAATGTAATTTTTTTCCTGAAACTTCCCTCTCAGGCCTTGTACTCACGACCGGATCTGTGCGCTGGAAACTGTCTGCCCGACAGTTTCCGGCGTACAAGGCTGATTTGTGTTTTGTTCCGCTGGCGTGTACACACCAGCGGACCAAATTCCCGTCGTACCGGAACGCGTGCACGTAAACTACGTACGATGTCACTATAAAGGGGAAGACCAAAGTTAATGGCGCCGCCCTCTGTTCCTCTTTTGCTAGTTACGGGTTTGCTCGTGTTAGTGAAGGTTTGGTTAGAGCTGATTCGCGCTTCTCGGTCTCCAGGCTTTGACAGCGTGTATTCACGGGTTCAGTGCGTGTGCTTGCGGTAACGTAGTTGTCATTCGGCTATAGGCAAGCAGGTTGTTTCTGCTTTAGCAGTTGCATCCTGTGCGCTCGCATCTGTTTGTCACGCGTTTGTCGCAGGTAGTGCTGGATTTGCGAGTGCTTTCTGTTTCAGTGTGTTCTTGACTGACCAGCCGGCCGGTTTGAAGCCATGATGGAGCAGCAGCGTCAATTTTCGCGAGTTGGTGCTGTTTATGGGATGGCTGCTGGATATGTTCATTTGTCCAGTACTTTGGCCAGAAACAGGGGGCGGAGGCGTTTCTGGACCAAGAATTGGTTGCGCCAGCGTGACCAGTTCTCACATATGCCTCTGCTTAGGGAACTCCAGGAGAATAATCCTAATGACTTTAGGAATTTTCTCCGCATGACGGACCCCGTATTCAACCGTCTGCTGGATCTTCTGTCCCCCTATATCACGAGGCAGGACACTGTGATGCGCCAAGCCATCACGGCCGAGCAGAGGCTTATTGCCACGTTGCGGTACCTGGCGACTGGGAGGAGCCTGCAGGACCTCAAGTTCTCGACAGGCATCTCTCCGCAGGCGCTTGGGGTCATCATACCGGACACGTGTGCTGCCATCATCAAAGTTATGCATGAGGAGTATATTAAGGTAAGTTTCCTGGCTCTAATAATGTGGCCAACTAACTTTTTTTTTATTTTCCCAGATATGCTGTGTGTTTAACTAACGTTACCTTTTCTCCCTATGCATGTTGATATCAGCTTTACATGTTTTATTCTTGGCCTACCTGCATATTTGTCCCTTACCCAATATTAACCTGTCCAGCATGCTATCCTAGGGACAAACCCACCTTGCCATTTTTTCAAACAGGACTTTTTGGTTTTTGTGTCCCCCCCCCCCCCCCCTTCAAACTTTTATTGTCCCCATCAGAGGGCTGTGGAGTCTCTTAATGAAGTGGCCCTATATATTTCATTTCCTAAATTCTCCATGCACATTTTTCGAATGCAATTTTAATACTGTGAACTGTCACAAGGATGCTTGTAGGATGTTTTTGTTACAAAGTACTAAATCTCTTTTTTTGTTTGTCCCCACAGCTACCCTCCACACCACAGGAATGGCAGTCTGTGGCTTCCCAATTTGCCCAGCGGTGTGATTTTCCAAACTGCGGTGGAGCAATAGATGGGAAACACGTCCGCATTGTGCCCCCACCCCGCTCGGGGTCCTACTATTATAATTACAAGGGTTATCATAGTATTGTGTTGATGGCGGTGGTGTCGGCACAGTATGAGTTTCTATATGTGGACGTGGGGAAGAACGGCCGGATGTCTGATGGGGGAGTGTTCGCACGGACTGATTTCTATGATCGTCTCCAAGCTGGTGGTCTGGCATTGCCACCAGATGAAGATAATGTGGAAGGACTTCCGTTTGTGTTCCTAGCGGACGAGGCTTTCGGGCTTGGTCCTCACCTCATGCGGCCTTTTCCCCAGAGGACCCTCACCTCAGAGAGGAGTGTGTTTAATTTTCGGTTGGCCAGGGCTCGGAGGGTAGTCGAGAATGCCTTTGGGATACTCACCAACCGGTTCCGCCTGTTCAGGACATCGACACATCTGGCGGAATATAAATTGGACACCGTTGTATTTGCCTGCTGCATTTTGCACAACTTTTTACGCAGGCACTCCCAGACGTACCTACCCGACATCGGTTCTGAGGCAAGACTACCCTCAGATCCCCTTCCCGGGCTGGACACTGGTCGCGCTGGCTTGGCCCCCCAATCAGCTCGTGAGGTACGCGACAAATATGTTGAGTACTTCATGGGTCGGGGGGCCATTGCTATGCCAGATCATATTTCTTTCTAATTCGGCCCCCAAAGAAAGGAATATTCTCAAAAATAATAAATAATTAGACCATTGGACTTTATACAGTTGTTTGTCATTAATGCTTTTTCTCTTTTTCTCTATCTTCCTGGTTCTCTAACTAACTTCTTCAATTGTAATGCATAATTGATTTCTCCACTTTTAGTAACTAACCACATTTTGCACAGTATTCACTCATCTACAAACAGGGTATTGAGTCTAGAAATAAGAAGCAACTCCATTTGTAAATTTTGAGGTCAAGTATTTTAATTTTTGCTTGTTCATGACCCCAAAAATTATTTTATATTTTTTTCATTACTCCCTGCTTTTGTACTTAGGAGTCAAAAAAATTTTTTTAAATTTTTTTTTTTTTCAGGTAATTCAACCAAAAATATTATGCAGATTATACATTTATTAACAAGTTCACTTTTTTTTTTCTCAAATATAGTTAGATTTATTGTTTACATATATATATATATATATATAGATTATATTTGGTGGGGTGTTTAGCGCCTTAATTTTTTTTTTGGGCATATTTTTTATGCACAAAAAACAATAATTTTTTTAACATTTTTTTTGTTTTTGGTGTGTTTTTCTAAAACTAAATTTTTAGGTGAGAATTTGGAGTCAAATCTCTACTTCACTAAATTCAGTGATTAGAGAGATTTATAATTCTATATATATATTTTTAAAATTTTTTACCGTTGTTTATTCTTTATGGTCTAAACTTTATAGTATCCCAAAATGTTCAACATGGTCAAAAAGTAACAAAATCCAATTCCAAAAATATAAAAACTCACAACAGCAGTCAGTCATGGTGTGCTTTCACACTGGAACACGCCAAAATTGGAAGATACACACATTCAGTGCAAACTCGCCAAATGTCATTGGTTCAACAGACAAATGGCCACATGTGCTATCTGACATCATGGGTGATCAATGTCTGTGTTTTGTGGGAGCAAACCCTTCCTCTCAACTACTTGAGGATGGAGGAGGGGGTTGGACCCACAAAGCACAGACATTAGATATTCTGTGATGGCAGATAGCACATGTTGGCACACTGTGTGTGTATCTTCAAATTTTGGCGTATTCATTATTCAAACTGTAAAAATGTTTGTGGGGGCGGGGGATGGGCGGGGGGTGTTTCAGTCTTTGACACGGCCCATCATGTCAATAATGTTCTTAAAATTAGATTCGATGACCATCATTCTTTGCCGCATATTGTCCATTTCCGTGCTGCATTCCAAAAGCACATTTGTTACATTCTGTTCCATGAGAAACATCCTTTCACGCATATTGTGCATTTCAGTGCTGCACTCCATTACCTGCTGAATAATTATAGCAGCACTTGCACGTGAAAATATTGGCACACCATCCTCCTCCCCTAAAACCAACAAAAAAAAAGGCATTTACAACATTATTTTTCGATGAGGCCTATCTACATATGTTTTTTTGAATCAAGCTAGGGTGACACTGACCTGATGGGCTTCTCCTTTCCACCTCTTCGACATCTTCTATCACTCCTCCTTCTTCCACCACCTCCCCATCATCTTCAATCACTCCTCCTTCTTCCACCACTTCCCCATCATCTTGGACTCCTCCTTCATCCATCAATCCACCTTCTTTCAATTCGCCAAATTGTTCTTCCGCCACTTGCCCTTCATCTGCTATGACTTCTAAGTCCAAAATTACTTCTTCCTCCTCTCTTCCTTCCTCCTTTCTTCCTTCCTCCTCTCCTTCCACATCCTCCTCTCCTTCCACATCCTCTTCTCCTTCCACATCCTCTTCTCCTTCCACATCCTCCTCCTCCTCCACATGTTGAGATGGCAGATTTTGGCCTTGTCTGGCCCTCTCTGCCTCCTCCAAATGCTGGCGACTTCTTTCCCCTGAAATAAACCAAAAAAAATGTAGACTCATCAGCACACAGATATTGGAGAGCATAAATCGCACACATTGCTTAGAAGATGCTTTCATTTAGTTACTTTTATCTTTCACCAAACCTACATTTTGCAATTACTTCTATATGGCAAGCTCTGATCCTGCCCCTTTTTAGCAAAGTGACACACATGGATGTCCCCCCTAAACTGTATTTCTGGGAGACCCTACCAAAACCCATTTTTGATTTGTGGAGACACAGGTGCTCTGCATTGCAGATGTGAAAACATCTGCTTTATTACCACTGTTTTTAGAATGAATCCTGTTTGCCTTTCCCATTCTCATACTTTTTTTTTCTAGAACTAGCTTTTACACAATGTTTACAAACAAAGTTTTTGGCCAGTGAGCCATGTCCAGGTGTGTTGTTCCTGGAATAACCGAGCCTTTCTGAGAAACTATGTGATGTTACGTTGTTTACTAAGAACACTGTTTGTAAATATGTAGTTATTTATGTCCTAAAAAATAAATGACAACATGTCTTTAAAATTACAAGCAGGCCAAGGAGGCAGATGGTGAAATATACATGGCAACACATTATTGCAGACAATCACCCCCCCCCCCCCCCAACCCCAATATATATTTACTTACTTTTACGCAGAATTTTAAGTATTTTCTTCATCTGATGTGGCTCCCTCAATTTTAAGTCTGACCATCGTTTCCTCAGCTGTTCCTTGGACCTGGTGATCCCAAACATCCTCTGCATTCTCCTCGCCACCTTGTCCATAATATGTGCCTTTCGGCGGTTAGGGGTCTTGTATGGCCCTAATTCACCATCATAGTCCTTCTTTCGCATGATGTAAACTAACTCCACCATTTCCTGGAACCGCATATTAGTGGCTTTATATCTTCTTTTCCTTGATCGGGACGTCCCTGCCTCTGTCCCTTCACTTGTGGCATGAGAGCATCGTGCCCGCTCGTGTGACATCGCCATCTTTCCTTTCCCACAGAGATTATGGGCGTGGAAAAGATGAATTCTTACGCCATGGGCGGAGAAGAGGGCGGCGTTTAATACATACGCGGAGTGTAGAGAATGCAAACAACGTGTTTACGTCCATTACGCGGAGAATCTTCGAGCGCATCCAGAACATACACAGTTAACGCCATATTTCCTAAACTCATTGATTAGGGGCCTCGCAAAGGTGACGAGGGCGGGGTTTCATAAATACGCGGAGTGTTTAAAAGGTTTACGCCGTGATTACGCATCTTACGCGGTAATTAGGCGAGCGTGAGAAACGAGGAGCGAGAGACAGGAAGGTAAGGAAATTAAAAATGTGATCAGCAGAGGCCTTGAAAATGTAGACACATGGGATGGGGGTTTGGGCTGTTGGTTGCACCCTTTTTAAGCTATTCTGTCTATGGGGTACCACAATGTTATTTTGGTATCCAAATGCTTTTGGACACCTCACAAAATAGAGATGTGAACAATGCTGTACCTCATTGACAAGTTTTTGAATGGTGTATTCAGATCAGGCAAAGTATTGTTCAAGTGTTGGTTGTACAGAGGTCATTAGGAAGTGTCTTTTATGTCATCCATTGTCAGGGGCATGAGATTTACACATGAAAGAGTGCCTAGATGAAAACTGTCATTTGTAAGCATTGTTTAATTTTATATATTTAAAATATTTACTGCAATGTGAACAATGGCTCTGCATCTAGCAAATCAATGTTTGGTACAAGCAATGCGGCCGAGCTGCCAATCATTGTTTAAACAAGAGAGACTGTGTTTGGAATTAGATATAGGTAATAAATTTGAAGACACATATTAGATCAAGGTCAACGCTGATCCTTTGGAATATTTATTTTTCTGTGGTTTATGTTTTTGTAATCTAGACTCAAAAAGAAATATAATTTTGCAAAAATTACAATGGACCTCCTACAAAGCAAGGAATCTATAGAGGCCTTACTTCAAAAATACCAGGACACGCCCATCCTGTGGAATTCAAAGCACTCTTTATATTGCAATAAAGAGGTACGAGCGGCAGCACTAGAAGAGCTAGCAAATTATATGCAAACTTGGGTGCCAGGATGCACTGCCAACATGGTGAAGGATAAACTTGCCAACCTCAGAAGCACATACAGGAGAGCATACAAAGCTAATAAAAGCCAAAAATCGGGAGCAGCAGCAAGACAAGCAAAGGAACCCAAACTGTGGTATTATAAACAGATGGCTTTTTTGCGGGACGAAATGGAAGGCAGGAAAACGATGTCCAGTCTTTCTTCCAACCTTTCCTCCATGCTACCTTCCAGCGGACATTCCCCAGATGACCACAGCCCTGCAGAGTCGGAGGAAGAGGGCCTGGCTGACAGAGATGCAGATCTGCCACCCTTCGATGAGGAGGTATAGTAGTTTCCTCTATATTTATGGCGTAAAGAATTCTTGGTGGATTAATGATTAGATATTGTAAAAAAAAAAACAAGCTGGGAAAAAGCAAACAAAAAGGTGTACAGACAAATAGGTGTCAGGGATGACAACTGCAGGGGTCAGAAGTAGAGTGTATTCAAGTAATAATGAACAGAAAATACTAAACGAAAAACATGAAAATGAGTGTGGTTTTATTTAGCGAAATTGTAAAAAAATTCCTTTTTTTTCCACACAGGAAGAAGAGATCAGCCAGGAGGTGGCAGATCCTCAGGTGTCTGTCAGCCAGGAGGAGGCCGGGGTCAGTGGCAGCCAGGAGGAGGCCGGGGTCAGTGGCAGCCAGGAGGAGGCCGGGGTCAGTGGCAGCCAGGAGGAGGCTGGGCCCAGTGGCCTGCAGCAGGTCCACCCGGCCAGGAGAACCACCACCAGCCAGTCTTCTCCCCCCCAGGTGAGGCCATCAGGCCGAAGGAGGCAGTTGAGGCCTGTGGAGGAGGCAAGCCTCCGCATGATCCAGGAGGCAAGCGCCATCATGAGGGCCCCCCTCAACCCCACAGAGGCCTTCAGTGCCTCATTGGCCCATGATTTAAATGAAGGGGAGGAGGACCAGAGAAGACTGGCAAAGGCCCTGATGAACCAGGTCCTTTGGTGGATGCAGAGGGGCCTGCTGACCCCAGACACTGGGCTATGTGACCCGTCCCGGCTTGCGGAACACCATCCTCCTGCTGCCACATCAACCCCACCTGCAAGACCCCGTGTTCGATCCGCTGGAAGGCTGCCTGGAGGGAAGGCTGGAAAGAGGAGGAAACGTTGATTTTCTGCCTTCCATTTCCTTCCACATAAAGGACATCTTGTTTGTACTACCACAGTTTGGGTTCCTTTGTTTGTGTGCTGCTGCTTCATATTTTTGTGTTTGGCTCCTGAGGCTTGGAAGTTTATCCTTCACCATGTTGGAAATGCAAGTTTGCATATAGTTTGCTATCTATTCTAGTGCTGCCGTTCTTTTTATTTTTTGTGATGACATTTGCCTGAATAAAAGGCTTTTTGCTTTCATTTGAAAACATGTCTATTGTTTGATATACTGTGGGGATTATTAGGCAGCAAACCTTTAATAAATATACAATGGGTAATTTACAAAGGACACACTCCTTGGGGGGGGGGGGGGGACATTTGGTGTGCCAACATGGTTTAATATTCTCTAATGAAACACCAAAAAAAAAAAAAAAATGAAAAAAACATGTAAAAAAAAAATAGTTTAAATGGTGACATAACTAGAAACAAAAAAAAAAAATAAAAAAATGCACATTCCTTTACAAAAATGACTACTCTAAATTATGGAGGACCACCAACCAAAACACACGTCTGGCATAGAAAACATTATTAAAGGATTACATCACAAGCAAGAAATGTGACATTTCAGTATGGGACAACTCTAATGAAATTGCATCAGCAAGAGAACGGGGTTATTCTAGCAAGAGAAGAGTTAATAAAACGAGGCTTTAAAATGTGGTTTAGTGCGCCTTTTTAAGACATTGTTCTCTTGCTAGAATAAAAGGTTTCTAATGACGAATGTGCCATATCCCAAAGAAACGCGAGTTTTACCTGAACGAGCGCTCCCGTCTCCTCATTTGGACTGAGCATGCGCGGGGTTTTTGTACGCTGCTTTTGTGTACAGACGAGCGAACATGTCTGACGGACACGATTCCAGCAGACTGTTTTAAAGCAAGACCAGGAAACAGTTGTTCGTTGGAAAACGGTCTGGCCGACGATTGTTTGCTGGAATTCTGTACGTTACTGCCTACACACGAACGAACATGTCCGCTGAAACTGGTCCGCGGACCAGTTTCAGCAGACATGTTTGGTCGTGAGTACGAGGCCTTAAAGTGAAGGTGCTATATACACCAATAAATACGGTATATCCAAAGAACACGCCCAAGCTCATCCTTAGTCCCGAGTGGTGCTCTGGGATTCGTTTGGGACCACAAAAGATATATAAAGGCAAGAGAATTCTTGTTGGGCAGTGTATTAGTTGCTCGGACACACACAGCTCCCGATTCTCGCTCTGTAACGAGCGATCGCGGATGGCCAGCGGTGATCACGCCCGCCAGGCACGCGCGCCAGGATCAGGGATGAGCGGGGGGCGTGCGCGCGCCCCTATTGGCTGAAAGGCGAGATGACGTATAGCTACGTGATCTCGCCCAGCCGTGCCGACCTACCGCCGTATAACTGCGGCGGCTGGTCGGCAAGTAGTTAAGGTCATGGAGTGGCCTAAATCCTAGAGAAAATGTATAGAGGGAGCTGAAACTTTGCGTTGCCAATCGGCAGCCAAGAAACCTTAAGGATTTAGAGAAAATCTGTAGAAAAGAGGACCAAAATCCCTCCTGAGATGTGTGCAAACCTGATCACCAACTACAAGAAACATCGTACCTCTGTGCTTCACAACAAGGGTTTCTCCACCAAGTACTAAGTCATGTTTTGTTTGGGGTTCAAATATTTATTTTACTCACTGAACTGCAACTCAATTTATAACATTTGTATCATGTGTTTTTTCTCGATTTTTGGCATTGTCTTTATCAATTGTAATACACCTTTGATAACAATTATAGACCCTCCATTTCTTTGTAAGTGGGCAAACTTACAAATCTGCAGAGGATCAAATAATTTTTTTCCCCACTGTTATTAAATTGGCTCCTGAAAAAAAAAATTGTTTAAAATCACTTTAACTGGCACTTAAAAGGGCGTTGTAATCGATTATTAGCTGCTGCGTGTTTGTAAACATTTCCTTTGAAATAACATAATGTTCATACCATTATTTTTCATTTCCCCAATTTATTTCTTTAAATACTGTATAAAATAATTTTACATAATAAATATAAAAAAAAAATTAAGTTCATTATAATTTTTTTGCATTGCCCCACCTAGTGGTTACAGATCTGTAAGACATTGATTGATGTCCCGTGCTAGTTTCCACACCTCCAACTGAAATAAGACTTGGCTTATATACACTATTCAGCTATTGTTTTAAGATAAGCACCAGAGTTTTGTATCAGATTTACCTTCCCGAATTAATTTCCTTGAAGCATTGCTACAATTGCCTGACCCTTATAGTGTTATCATGGATTCCTAAAGCTGTTTCCCTATGTCACCGGGATGTAATCCTGTCCGCATCTCTCATGCTTTCTCTACAGTTGTGAGAATACACCAACGTCAGGCCTTTTAACAATCCATTTTTATTTTTACTCAAAGCTGCAGTTTCTCATCGGAAAATGTGTTTTGTTGCTATCTGAAAAATGTCTCTGGACGGAAAAGAGGGAAGACACGCAGACCACTTAAATCAGTCTGCTGCAAAGAGAGTCCTGTCAATGGGATTCATGCAGCTGGAATTCTCCTGGAATCCGTGCGTGTTTATGATATATTTGGGTTCCTATTAGGCTTTTTGGAACTATTAGATGCTGCAAAATAAATAAATAATGGAGGAGGGACGTGCCTTCATCCATCTTTTCAGATTGACTTGGCTTTCTGGTTCTTGTCTTGTCACTTTACTGTAAATAGAATGAGGCTTTCCCAGCAGGAGAGGGCATCTCTTTATAATGAACAGCAATGGAGATTAAATAATAATAATAATAATAATAATAATAATAATAATAATAATAATAATAATAAAATAAAACATAGCATAGAATGGGGGTCTCCAAAAAAGATTCAATGCAAGGGTCATATTGTGTATTTTACAAATCTCTGATGGTCAAAAAAAAAAATCTGTTTTATAAATAAATCAATCAAATTTAATGCGTAAGTTCACCTTTACAGGAACAATTTAAAGATGAACTAATGCCTTGTACACACGATCGTAATTTTCGATGGAAAAAGTCAGACGAAAGTTCCGACCGTGTGTGTGCCCCATCAGAGTTTTTCCATCGGAAATTTCTTAAAAAGAGAGCATGTTCTCTTTTTTTCCGACGAAAAAAAAATTCCATTCGTCTGTATGGAACTCCGACGGAGAAAAAAACACACATGCTCAGAATCAAGTCGACGCATGCTCGTCGTAGTGTTACGCGTCACCGTGTTTTGGGCGGTCGGAATTTGGTGTGACAGTGTGTATGCAAGGTAAAATCTGTCGGAGTTTATCCCAACGGAAATTCCAATCGTGTGTATGGGGCATTACACCGTTCAGAGTTTTTTTAAACAACATTATCTGATTTTGAGCAAGAGAAAAAAAAAAAACAGGAAAAAAGTTCCAAATGAACTATAGCCCATCAGGGTCCCTATCAGAGTCCTCCTTACATCAGAGACCCCATCAAAGTCCCCCAAAGTCCCCCCTTACTTACCATTGTAAGTATGTATGTTCCATACCTGTGGGATGACCATAGAAGTTTGAAATCACTGTGGAAAGCATCGCTACTACAGTGATCACCACTAGCTTCCAGGTCCTGTGCCGATTTGTTGCTCTGTTGCATTGTGAATACAGGACTTCATTAACTTGGCACGGGCACCATTCAGAAAACTCTTTGCATTTCCACAAAGTGTGCAAAGTGTTCTCTGACTGGACATGGTGAAGAGGTAGAGAGGTGATCTCACAATCTCGCTTGCAAGCTCAAATGATCATTTAGGTCTAAGGGATGGTCCCCCAGCAGCTGGTGCTCAGCTAAGTTTTTCTTTCCTTAGAGTTTAGCTTTAAGGACTGGTAATCTTCAACCTATTACATTTTTGTTCTTTGGTTTATACAAAGGACTTTACATATACTGTATATTGTACATTAGCATCAGTCCCTGCCCTCAAGGAGCTTACAATCTAAGGTCCCTAACCCACATTCATACATATACATACTAGGGCCAATTTAGACAGGAGCAAATTAACATACCAGCATGTCTTTGTAATGCGAGAGAAAACCGGAGTCCCCGAAAGAAACCCATGCAAGCACAGGGAGAACATGTAAACTCTGAGCAGGAAGTGCCATGTATCCTGGTTATTCTCGGGCTTACCTGGATTATCGGTACCCCCAAGAACTAATCTATGAGTTGCGGCTGCTCAACAGAGATGAGCAGAGGAAAGCTGGCCTCTGCTCATCTCTATAATCTAGAAGGAACGGAGCGATGTCGAGACGTCACTTACAGATCCGGTCCAATGTAAACAAGACCATTTTTTTTTAAGTATTAGATCAATTAGATCAACAAAAAGGATCATCATCTCAGTTTAGAGAAATGTCTCTCTTTGATAGAAAACTGGATGACTAAGGCCCCGTACTCACGACCAAACATGTCTGCTGAAACTGGTCCGCAGGCCAGTTTCAGCAGACATGTTTGGTCGTGTGTGGGCGCGAGCGGGCCGAATTCCAGCAAACATTTGCCCGCCGGGCCTTTTCCCAGCAGACAAATATTCCTGGACTTGTTTTAAAACAGTCCGCTGGAATTCTGCCCGCTCGGACATGTACGGTCGTCAGTACAGACCTACCGTACATGTCCAGGCGCCCGCCGTCCCTCGCATGCGTCGAATGACTTCGACGCATGCGTGGAAGCATTTTAAAGGCGGGCCGCCCACGTCGCTGCGTCATTGTCGCGGCGACACCGCGTCATCGACGCGGCGACACCGCGGACACGCCCCGCGTATTGTTTACGCGCGGACTTCTGTACGATGGTGTGTACAACCATCGTACAGAAGCCCTCTGGCAGACATGTATGGTGAAAACGGTCCGACGGACCGCTTTCACCATACATGTTTGGTCGTGAGTACCCGGCCTAAGAGTTATCTTAAACTCAACAGTTCAAAAACAGAACTCCTTATGTTTCACGCCAGCCGAAAGAGTCAACTGGCAACAACCTGGACACCCCCGCCCATTCTGGGCCAAATCATCACCCCTAGCTCCAAAGTCAAAAGTCTCGGGGTCATCTTCGACACCTTCATGACAATGGACGCACAAATAGGGTCAGTAGTCAGCGGAGCGCACCATCTGTTGCGCCTACTACGCAGACTTATTCCATTTATCCCCAAAGAAGACGTAGCAGTCGTGGTGGGAACAATCGTGAATTCCAGACTGGACTATGCTAACGCCCTGTACCTCGGGCTCCCAAAGTACCAAATCTCCCGTCTGCAAGTCGTTCAGAATACGGCCGCCAGACTGGTGACTGGGAAAAAAAATGGGAATCAATCTCACCTTCGTTGAGAACCCTTCACTGGCTGCCAGTAAAAGACAGAATTGCATTCAAAGCACTCTGCCTGACACATAAGTGCATCCATGGGAAGGCTCCGCAATATCTTTGCGACAAGATAGAACCTCACAATTCGAATCGCGTTCTGCGATCCACCGACCAAAATCTGGTCAGGGTACCAAAAACCAAATACAAGTCCAAAGGAGAAAGAAGGTTTGCTTTTCAGGGTCCTAGACTATGGAACGCTTTACCAACCAGCATTCGGTTGGAGAAAAACCACCTGACTTTCAGAAGACGGATCAAAACTCTGCTCTTTTGATGTCATGAGACACGAACAACTAGCGCCCAGAAGCGATTCAGTTCGCATGCGCCGCGCTTTATAAGTTTTTCATTCATTCATTCATTCAATGTTTTTTTTTTTATCTAATGTTTTACATTGTAGAGGAGAGATGTGGAGTCTTAAGCCTCATACACACGATCGGACTTCCATCAGACTTTTCCGTGGATTTTTGTCCGAAGGGGCATTGGCCGTGAACTTGGTATGCATACACACGGCAGAACTTTTTCAGCCTACATTCACCAAATCACATGTTTTTTTAGCTCTTTACCGCCAGCCTTTAGGCAACTTCTGCTATTGTTAGGGACAGTGTAAAAAAATAAAATAATAATAATAATAAACAATTAAAGCGCCCCCACCCCCCCCAGTGGTAAACGCATATGTAGGTCACGCCCACATAAGTAAGCTATGTTCAAACCACACATGTACCACAAACGTCAGAGTGAGAGCAATAATTCTAGCACTGTAACTCTAAACTGGTAACCTGTAGACATTTTTAAAGTTTCGCCTATGGAGATTTTTAAGTACCATAGTTTGCTGCCATTCTATGAGTATGCACAATTTTAAAGCATGACTCAAGGCTCAAAGGGTCTGATATGTATTTTGGTGGGGACTACACAAACTATTTTTCATTCTCGCTGTAGGATGTGCTACAACAATAGTGACATTTGTGAAGTAAAAAAACAAAACAAAAAAAATCACACTGATCCTACAAATGTCCTCCAAAATCTATAGTAGACCCTTGGGGTGGTTCTGTTTAATTTTTTTTAATAAAAAAGCTAGTAATGGAAATTTTAAAAATAAATACTTTGCATTGTGTTACCCCTTACCCCTTGAGTTCATACACCTTGAAATTTTCCACATTTCGTCGTGTTACGACCAAAAACGTAAATGTATTTTATTGTGATTTTATGTGATAGACCAACACAAAGTGACACATAATTGTGCAGTGGAAGGAAAATGATAAATGGTTTTCAATATTTTTTACAAATAAATATGTGAAAAGTGTGGGGTACATTTGTATAGCGCCCCCCTGAGTCAATACTTTGTAGAACCACCTTTCTCTGCAATTACAGCTGCAAGTCTTTTTGGGGATGTCACTACCAGCTTTGCACATTTAGAGAGTGAAAATGTTGCCCATTCGTCTTTGCAAAATATCTCAAACTCTGTCAGGTTGGATGGAGAGCGTCTGTGAACAGCAATTTTCAAGTCTTGCCACAGATTCCCAATTGGATTTTGGCCTGGACTTTGACTGGGTCATTCTAACACATGAATATGCTTTGATCTAAACCATTCCACTGTAGCTCTGGCTGTATGTTTAGGGTTGTTGTTCTGCTGGAAGGTGAATCTCCACCTCAGTCTCAAGTCTTTTGTAGACTAACAGGTTGTCTTCTAAAATTGCCCTGTATTTGGCTCCATCCATCTTCCCATGAGCTCTGACCAGCTTCCCTGTCCCCGTTGAATAAAAGCATCCCCACAATGATGCTGCCACCACCATGTTTTACAGGGAGGATGTTGTCAGGGCAATGTGCAGTGTTGGTTTTCTGCCACACATAGCATTTTGCTTTAAGGCCAAAAAGTTCAAATTTGGTCTCATCTGACCAGAGCCCCTTCTTCCACATGTTTGCTGTGTCACCCACATGGCTTCCCGCAAACTGTAAACTGGACTTCTTATGGATCTTTTTCAACAATGTCTTTCTTCTTGCCAGATTTGTGGAGTACACGACTAATAGTTGTCCTGTGCACAGATTCTCCCACCTGAGCTGTGGATCTCTGCAGCTCCTCCAGAGTTACCTCTTGGCTGCTTCTCTGATCAATGATGCTCTCCTCGCCCGGCCTGTCAGTTTAGGTGGATGGCCATGTCTTGGTAGGTTTGCAGTTGTGCCATACTCTTTCCATTTTCGGATGATGGATTGAACAGAGCTCCGTGAGATGTTCAAAGCTTGGGATATTTTTTTTATAACCTAACCCTGCTTTAAACTTCTCCACAGCTTTATCCCTGACCTGCCTGGTGTGTTCCTTGGCCTTCATGATTCTGTTTGTTCAGGAAGGTTCTCTAACAGACCTCTAAAGCACTTCACAGAACGGCTGTATTTATACTGAAATGAAATTACATACAGGTGGACTTTATTTACTAATGGGGTGACTTCTGAAGGCAATTGGTTCCACTAGACTTTAGTTAGCAGTATCAGAGCAAAGGGGGCTGAATACAAATGCACATCACACTTCTGATATTTATTTGAAAAATATTTGAAAACCATTTATCATATTCTGTCCACTTCATAATTATGTGCCACTTTGTGTTGGTCTACCACATAAAACCCCAATAAAATACATTTACATATTTGGTTGTAACATGACAAAATGTGGAAAATATCAAGTGGTATGAATACTTTTTCAAGGCACTGTACATTCCCCAGGGCAGTGCCCATCTCCCGTGCTTTCTTTTTTTACACCACCTCCGCCGCACTTTGTCTATTAGTCCAGAAAATTTATATTTTTTTATTTGACAGATTTAACTACTAATTAAATTTTAATAGGGTCCGGGTTCGGCAATTGAACTTCATCGAAAAACGATTGAACCAAACCCAGAGCAGTTTGGCTCTTTGCTGACTATTATCTATTGTTTGATATTTTTTTTTTCTTTTACTGTTATATTATTTTAAAGAGCTTATTGTGAATATATAGAACCCTGAAAAGGTTAACAGAACATTTGCTTTGACGGACAGCAATGCATAGCTCTATTTTGCTGGACCTCCGGGTCTCGTAATTCATGTTCAGCAGCATAAAGTCAGTGTCAGACCACAAGAGGTAGCTGCTTGAATTTATACAATATTTTACATGCAGATAATTCATTGTCTCTGTTTGAAGATGATCTGCCTTTAAATGTTTCTCTTTCCTGGAGGTCCCATTCTCTCTGCTGGTTTCAGCAAACTCATAAAACAAACATAAAACCCGGGATTAATTACTGTTCTGGGATATTTAAACTACTTTCTACAAGCTTTGAACTTTTATTTTACAGCTGTCCCTTTCACTTTTGTTTCCTTCTATCGAATATTTGGCTGAGAATTATAGAGGACATTTTTCTAACGTACAGCGCTGAAAGTGTGCACTATCAACCCCTATAATTTTCCAAGTAAAACATTCATTCAACTATTTAAGCATAGCAACCATTTTAAGCACAACTGCTTCATTTTCTTAAATTGTTTATATCGTTATAAAATATTTTAGGACATTACAGTAGCAGTAAAATGTGCACTATAGTTAAACATAATGGGGCAGATCCACGTAGCGGATCGTAATTTTCGGCAGGCGTAGCGTATCGTATTAATGCTACGCCGCCGCAACTTTGAGAGGCAAGTGCTGTATTCACAAAGCACTTGCCTCTAAAGTTATGGTGGCGTAGCGTAAATCTGCCGGCGTATGGGCGCGGAATTCAAATGTTAAAGATGTGGACGTGTTTTATGTTAATTTTACTTGACCCGACGTAAATTATGTTTTTTTCTGAACGGCGCATGCGCTGTCTGTGGGGGTATCCCAGTGTGCATGCTCGAAATTAACCCGCAACAAGCCAATGCTTACGACGTGAACGTCATTCTACGCAAAGCCCTATTCGCAAACGACTTACGCAAACGACGTAAAATTTTCAAAATTTTACACGGGCATGACGTCCATACTTAACATTGAGTACGCCTCATATAGCAGGGGTAACTTTACGCCGAAAAAAGCTTTACAGAAACAACGTAAAAAAATGCGCCGGCCGGACGTACGTTTGTGGATTCGCGTATCTAGCTAATTTGCATACTCAACACGGAATTCTACGGAAGCGCCACCTAGCGGCCAGCGTAAATATGCACCTTAGATCCGACGACGTACTAAGACGTACGCCAGTCGGATCTAGCCCAGCTTCAGGCGTATCTTGTTTTGTGGATACAAAACAAAGATACGCCAGAGCAAAATAGAAGTTAGGCGGCGTATCAATAGATACGCCGTCGTAACTTCTTCGTGGATCTGCCCCATTGGCACATTTTTTTTTTACTAATGATAAAGTGGACGAGAACTCAAAACATGACTTTGGACCTATGGGCCTAAAACATGCAAGTCCAAATAAAAATAAATGATGATCAACGCAAATTCCTAAAGCCGTTAATAACTACACAAATATAATGAAGAAATATAAAGAGAAAAGTCCACTTTTTACAAATGTGAAACAATAATTCTTCCAAAACAATGAAAAAAGTGAGAAAAATTTAAAAACAGTCTTCATAAAGTGACAAGTTGCTTCTAAATGATGTGTCAAATAATTTTTCTGTGTAATAACTAGACTTGTGCACAACGGAAAAATCATTTAGTTTAGTTTAGTTTATTTTCCGTACTGTTTCGTAATCATTCGTAATTTTGCTAAACGTGATTTTTCGTTTTCGGACTAATTCATATATATTTAGCCAGCGTTATTTTTCGTTGAATCAGAATAATTTGTATTAATGTAAGCCTTATTTTTAGTTGATTTATAATTCGTATTTTCGGTAGAGTACATTGTTTTTCGTTGATTCGTTGACTTTTTTTGGTTCGTTGATTCGTAATTTTTCGTGTCTCTCTCACAATGGCGCTGCCCAACGTGCTTCGAATGGATTTGTACTTTTCTAAATACATTGCGTTTATTTGTAACGATTCGAAATCTCGTACTTTACCTTCATTTTGAGAGGAAGTTCAGCACGGTGAGGGAGGAGCAGAGAGCAGAGCAGAGAGTGTTATTGTTGGATGTGCTGTTGGGATCACAACAAGTCGACTTGCTGTTGAATTAGGCCTCATTAACGCAACAACGAATTATGCCGAATGCATTCGGGCATTCGCTAATTGCTATATATAATTTATTTTGGATTCGGTTTTATTTGTAATTGCTTTGTTCGGAAATTCGAATGCTTCCGAATGTCCGAAAGTTGCTAAATTTGTCAGAATTTTGATTCGTTACAAAATGAATTTCACAAGTCTAGTAATAACTTGGTGGTGATCCCAATGACTTAATGCTCACAGAGCGCTTACCTCAAAGAGGGATAAAATTAGTCTGAGACAAAGTCACGTGACGTGACGTAACGCGTAGGGAGTGGCCGGACATACCGAACAAACTGGAAGTGACGTAAGAGGCGTCCACAACGCCGTTCATTACGCTCTGTTGCACTGTACCTGCTTTTTTATTCTGTTTTAAATGTAAGAGCATATTTAGACTTTCAAATAAACCATTTATCCATATTGTTTTACGCTGTGGGAGATTTTTCTTTACCTTTAAATGATTTTTGAAACCGGGAGACTCAATTTGAAGTCCAGAAAACCTTTATCACCATAAATCCTCAATTGGCTTCCTCTTAATTGTACACCAGAGGTCCTGGGAGATTAGGAGTTCGTCTTTTTGCCCGCACTTGATAAAATTGAAAAGGCTCATTTTATCCCTCTTTGAGGTAAGCGCTCTGTGAACATTAAGTCATTGGGATCACCACCAAGTTATTACACAGAAGTATTATTTTGTACATCATATAGAAGCAACTTGTCACTTTATTAAGACTGTTTTTTCATTTTTTTCACTGTTTTGTGTTTCACAGTTGTAAAAAGTGGACTTTTTTCTTCATATTTATTTATTATATTTGAGTAGTTATTAACGGCTTTAGGAATTTGCGCTGGTCACCATTTATTTTTATTATCCATTTTTGTGCACTCGACACTTTAGATTTGGCACAATTTTCACGTACCGGTATTTATTAGGTTCACTTTGGTAGCACGAGGGATCACCCCCTCTTTTATATGCAAGTTCAAATGCTCTTTTAGCTTACTGAAGGTCCAGCTAGCTCTAGAGATCATTAGGTCTGAAACTCCTCCTCCTTTGTTTCTCTTTCTTGTTTTTATTTCTTCTTTTTTTTTTCCGTAATGCTGAAGGGTAATGCATTTGGTACCATTATTATGCTATTGGCTATTTTTATGACATGTTGTTTACCTATACCTGTATTAAAACTTTGTCTCCTCCTGTCCGCTTAATCTTTCTGTAAGGTTCTGTCCCTGGACCCCTGATCAAATGGCTTCCAGTTCCATATGTATGCAGATGACACCCAAATCTATCTCTCTACTCCTCACCTCACACCTTCAGTCTCCTCTAACATTACTAACTTACTAACTGACATATCGGCATGGATGTCACCACTTTCTAAAACTCAATCTTTCTAAAACTGGGCTCATAATACTCCCTCCTGCCCATGACACACCCCTCCAGACTTTTCCATCAAGATCAATAATACAACCATCAGCCCCGCCCATCATGCCATGGTGCTTGGTGTAATCCTGAACTCTGACCTGTTCTTTCATCGCCAAACCCATTCACTGTCCAAATCTTGTGGACTTCATCTCTGTAACATCTCCAAAATATGCCCCTTTTTTAGCAACTTAATAACTCACTTGTTATCTCTCACCTTGACTATTGTAACGCCCTCCTCATTGGCCTACCTCTCCGCAAGCTATCCCCTCTTCAGTCTATCAAGAATGCTGCTGCCAGACTCATCTACCTTGCCAACCGCTCAATGTCTGCCACCCCTCTCTGCTAATCCCTACACTGGCTTCCCATTGCCCAATTAATACAATTCAAAACATTAACAAGAACATATAAGGCCATTTACAACTCGACCCTCACATCACCTATCTTGTCTCCAAATATCACCCAAACCATCCTCTCCGCTCCTCCCAAGACCTCCTGATTTCCATATCTCTTGTCTCCTCCAACCATGATCATCTCCAGGACTTCCCCGAAGCCTCTCCCATCCTCTGGAACTCTCTACCTCAGCCTGTCCGGCTATCTCCTACTCCCCTAAATCCCTAAAAAAAAAAATCTCTTCGGAAGCCCATCCTGCCTTGAGCTAATAACTGAATCTTCTATTTCTCCCACCAGTTCATCCCTCACAGTGATTACCTTTTGCTCAACCAGTCCCTCCCTATTAGATTGTAAGCTCGCAAGAGCAGGGCCATCCTAACCCTCTTGTATTGAATTGTATTATTTCTGAAGTGTCTCACTTTATTTAGTAAAGTGATATTGTAAAATGTGCAATTGCGGCATTGTACAGTTTAGCTGCTCCGTCGAAAACTTCTTAGAACATTCGACAGACACCATAAACCTTCAATGACAGATTCAACCTGAATTAATTCGGATTTTCAGACGAATGTATTTTTTAATGAAACAAAATAAATAAAAACGAATTTCTGGAGTAACTAAATAAAAGTATTTTTAGGACGAAAACGAAATTCCGAAACAAAATATTTTAGTGTGCACATGTCTATTTCTCATTACGGTTTTCATCAAAAGAACTTTCAAGAAAATAAGCAATGCTAACCCATAATTATATAAATCTCTAAGCAAGAGTAGAAGGCTAACTTGTTGACTCTAATTTTATGTCATAGGTGAATAAATTAGTCAGTACTGAGGTAAAGCTGGCCAAAGATATGAGATGGTGAGCAGAAGATCTAACTGCTGAAAGACATTTGTGCTGAATGTGAATGCTATGTACTGAGAATGCTTAATTCTCTTTATCTCAGAAGATACCCCTTGCAGCAAGAGTAACATTAGGATCTGGGAATGTTGCCAGTCATTCCTCTTCCATTTTAGCCATAGCATATGGGACAGCAGGCATCAGTCTGGGGGAACGTGACATTGGTCTACACATCTTTAATCACCCTGATTGTCCTCAGGTAAGCATCAGCACACTTCACACTGCTACATCATTGGTTCCCACAAACAGTTCAGCTGGTTAGTTGCCATGTTATCAGCAGTCAAGTTTTTAGGGTTTTCTGGACAGTATAAAAGTCATCATTGTTGACTTTCAATTGTAAAGCAGAACTATAGGCAAAACTTTGTTTTTCCATTTTGGATAAAGCCTCGTACACACGATAGGTTAACCAGAGGACAACGGTCTGAAGGACCGTTGTCATAGGTTAACCGATGAAGCTGACTGATGGTCCTTCACGCCTACACACCATAGGTTAAAAACCCGATCGTGTCAGAACGCGGTGACGTAAAACACAACGTCGAGCTAAAAAAAACGAAGTTCAATGCTTCCAAGCATGCGTCGACTTGATTCTGAGCATGTATGGATTTTTAACCGATGTTCGTGCCTACGAAAGATCGGTTTTGACCTATCGGTTAGGAATCCATAGGTTAATTTTAAAGCAAGTTGGCTTTTTTTTAACCTATGGTTAAATAACCTATGGAGCCCACACACGATCGGTTTTGACCGATGAAAACTGTGCTTCAGACCGTTGTCCTCTGGTTAACCTATCGTGTGTATGAGGCCTAAGGGAGAATTTGAACTCCGGTCAGATTTTTTTTTTTTCATCTGTATCCCATTGTGGAGATTTTCCTTCACTTCCTGTCCCATAGCCAAACAGGAAGTAAGAGGAAATAGCTCCAAATTATGGGAATTCCTTGGGGACCCCCAGGTCACCAGAACTAGTATGCCTATTGGAAGATTTCCCCTCTGTTACTTTTGAGGGGACAACCCAAAATGTACAGTTTCATTTTACTTTCACTTTAAACAGGACAAATATAGAGGTAAAATCTCCCTAACAGGGACACAGACAGCAATAAAAATTTACGTGTGTTCTAATCCATCTATACTCTGTCCAAAACTGAAAAAAATAAAACGTTTTGCCTTTAGTTATTCTTTAAAACAGCAGGTTCTGTTTTTAAGCCCTTGATCAGCTTGTATACCTTAAGCATTAGCAATCTTGCTTACTCCCCCCCCCCCCACCATAGTGTTTGCAACACGACACTGGTACTGAGTAACCAAATCCCCCCATTGTGGCTAGTGGCTAGATCTACATCTGATAAAGGTGACTTAACCAAGGGAATATCAAACAAGAGACTTTCAACAATCTTGGATTTTATTATGGAGCAAACATGTATATGTATATTGTGTTCCCTAGGAGTCCACCTAAAGCTTGACATATTGAACAAAATAGAAAAATTGAGAATTTCAATATTTTGACTTTAGTATCCCTAGATTGCTACAATAAATTAACTGTGAAAAAGGGAAGGACAGATCAAAAAAAAGAGGGGACACAAAAAGAGGGACAATGGCTATAGGAGATGTAGTCAGGCTTGGAGGCCAGTAGCTATAGCAGGTGAGAGGTTCCAACCGATCAACAGGTACATAAACAGGTGGTGAAGCGCTGTGAACTAATAATAGAAGGGGATCTCAATACCTAACAAGTAGGTAACCCTAAAGTGAAATACATAAATAAATAAATAAATAAATAAATAGATACTAGGTGACTATTACAGGGAAAAAAAGGTGAATAAACAACATATAATGTGAACATAAAGTGACACGAATGTACCAAGCTGGATGAACCTGAAACACAGTGGTAAAGGTGCACGGATGTGAACCAAACAGTAGCTTACACAAACTAAAATAACTGTGTACAGAAACAATGTATAACAGAAATACGTTAAAAATGGTCTATTTAAAAAGGTGACATCCCAGAAGACAGTCTGGTGTGCCACGAATGTACCAGGCTGGATAAACCAGAGACACAGTAGTGAGGGTGCACGGATGTGAACCAAAATAACTGTGTACAAAAACAATGTATAACAAAAATGCGTGAAAAAAAGTATATTTAAAATAGTGACGTCCCAGAAGACAGTCCAGTGTAAAAGTAGGCAAACTTCGGTGCGTACACCTATTGTGGTACTAGATGCTCACCTCAGAGCCATAGCACGGATGGCTCAAAGTACCAAACAACGTCTCCCTAGGGGGTGCAGTCACACGGATTGAGGTTGAGATGAAGGGGGCTCCTCATCAAATATTCATACAAACATGGAAGCAAAAATAAATGGATAATAGCATAATCCTGTGGGAAACCTTGCAAATGATATATCGCATATACACGCACTCACATTGAGGCTGTGGATAGTGGACCTATCTTCACGAACACCGCGTTCGTATCCGGAACTGGTATACTGGAGGATCACTGACAGAAAAAACAACTCTCACTTCCACCTTCTCTGTATCTTCCACCTCCTGTCCGTAGTATCAGCCAGTGCTCAGGGGGTACAAGATGGAAGAAAAGAGAGGAAGGCCCATGGTGCAGTATCTTATGAAATTTATTAGAGTACAAGTAGCAGCAAAGTAAAAACTCACATTTAAAATTGGGGCAGAAGCAAAACACCTACGAGCGGCGAGCTCGTCTCATCGCCGTCGGTCTGTGTCGGCTCTGTAACTCCTATTCCCAAGGGAATAGGAGTTACATAGGATAAATAGGAGTTAACTCCTATTCCCAAGGGAATAGGAGTTACAGAGCTGACACAGACCGACGGCGATGAGATGAGCTCGCCGCTCGTAGGTGTTTTGCTTCTGCATTGTTATTAGTAATTTTGCTCTTTTATTTATTCATTTTAGACTCAAAAACAAACTTGAGGTATGAGAGTAGCCTAAGGAGGTTCAACAGAAGTTGCAAAAAGACCATACCTTAAGCCACCGCCTAACAATTTTCTACTTTTCCACCTTATATTTGCAGCTTAAAAGGGTTGTTTAAAATTCAGGCTGATACATCTGATATCATTCCCTAGATGCAGATTGGTAATTATTAGAATTAATTTGGCCGTTGCATAAATTACATATATTTCTGGTAAAAGAGGCAGGAACGTGTGCTTTTATGGCCAAGACAGATATGGAATCAACCGTCAGACTTTTACCCATTTATCCAGACAGTACTGAGGTCACTTTTTATAAATTGTTCAATCTCCTGCTCTTATTTAAAGGCTTGAGTTGTTTTTTTGGAATTAGTTATTAAAGAGTGGACATTTATTCCATGAAGCATGTCTTAGATGACATCTTTTACGTGTGTATGTGAGTTGTTGAACAAATGTTTATCTAGGTTGTTTGACACATTTGTGATTCAAGCTGTGTAAGAAAACAGCGGACCACATACCACTCTAAAGTTCCTTGGAACTGAGAGTCAATCAAGCACATTTATAGGCTATTGGTGGAAAAAATTACAGTAAAACCTTAAATTGCAAGCATAATTTGTTCCGGAAGCATGCTTGTAATCCAAAGCACTTGTATATCAAAGCAAATTTTCCCATAAGAAATAATGGAAATTCAAATGATTCCTTCCACAGCCATTTATTCATCAGTCTATAGTCCATATAAAAAGATTATAGCAATGTGTTAGGTTGAGCCTTTACAACATATATGTCAAGCACAAGGCTCAGGGCCAAATCGAGCTTCCAGGCCATTTGCCACCAGGGCTTTTGAACTCTGAGCTCTGTGCATTGCATACTTCTGAGCATTGCACTCTGCATGTAGCACACTCCTGAACTCTGCACTATGTACAGTACATAGCACACCCCTGAACTCTACACTATGTGGATAGGTCACCCCTGAAACTGCTGGTATTTATTGCTCCTTTAAGATCCTCCCACTGTTCAATTTAGCCACACCATCTTTTTTTCGTTTTTGTTTAATTAGACTGAGAGGATCTGTTTAGCGTTACAAGCACATCACCATTTCCTTTTTTGGGTGCCCTTAATCTATTTCTGGTCTCGCTGGTTGCTCGCTGTGTGTAATACCCACGGACCACTTAGGCTTTGAGCAAGGGGAAAGCCTAAGAAATGCGTCAGCCGTCCAGATGTCTGAGGTTCTACTGGCAGGTGCCGTTAGGCCCAGTCTAGCTGTCTGAAAAGTGCTTACTGAAGCTTTCCTTGTGAGTAGGATCATTGCTTTTATTCTGTTTTTAATAAAATTTGAAGTGGTAATGCACTAGGTCGGCGCGCCCTCCCTTTTTTTCTTTTTTTTCTTTAGCTATATGAACACCCTTTGTTATGAGGAGTGCTGCAAGACTTTAGACTTTGCCGTGAGACTACAAAAACAGAAAACATATATATGGTAGAGGGTGATACCTCTCCAGATATAGGGATTTTTAATGTGAGGTGTCAATTGCAGTAATTGGGTAAACACACCAAACAACAAGGTTTGCGATTTTTACAAAAGAATTTAATATAAATAATTCATAAAAACACGTATTGCATGAGAATAGATCACAGTAGTTACAAAAACAGCGATAAAGTGTAAGCGTAAGATGCGTGGATGTTAGGACAACTGGAAACATCCTAACATCCACGCATCTTACGGCCAATTGGATCTGGCTTCCACTGGCCATTGTTCGGCTCGCCCCTGCCGTTTATGCCGCCGGGTTCTTTTGGACTGCGTCATATTCAATCAATGACAGAACTGGTGAGCACACAACTACCATGGTTCCTCATTATTGATATTAAAATGTGCTATGTATTATAATGTATTAAATGTATGTGTACTAACGGCATATTTTTATGTCATACACAGACCACTATATCCAAAAAGGCTAAAGTTGCAAGGCCCTGACAAAGCACGAGAGTGCGAAACTAGTTGGCATTCTGCACATAACACTTTATCGCTGTTTTTGTAACTACTGTGGTCTATTCTCATGCAATACGTGTTTTTATGAATTATTTATATTAAATTCTTTTGTAAAAATCGCAAACCTTGTTGTTTGGTGTGTTCACCCTATTACTGCAATTGACACCTCACATTAAAAATCCCTATATCTGGAGAGGTATCACCCTCTACCATATATATGTTTTCTGTTTTTTTTTTTTGCTTTCTTTGATGGGATTGTGAGTTCTTGTTAATTGATTTGGGAAACAATTTTCCCCACCTCCACCTTGTCTCTTTTTATGCCGTGAGACTACACTACATTACCCGGGTTTGGCGAAACACCAGCGTGCAGGAGAATTTTGTTTCACTGTAACACCTTTGGAGGCATTTGGCTGCACCATATGGACCTGGGCTGGGACGGAATTGTCTGGTTTTAAAAATAAGTCTATGGCTCTAACATATATCTGCATATATTGGGGCAACATGTAAGTCTCCATCTATATACATATTTATCCTTGATGTTCTTGAATGATAAATGCATAGGTGTTTGTATATTTTGAATATATGCCATGTTATTTATTTTTGTTTGTATTTAAATATAGAAGTAATCTGCTCTACTCACTTGTATAGCCCTAAAGAAACAAGCGTCTGAAATGCATTGGGCATGGTCTACATTTTCTGCCGTGGTGTTCCTCATCACGGTAGTCCTTGGACCAGTTTTACAGCAATATGTTTCCATGTTTTCCCACATGTTTTTGCCAGACAAACTTGTTAATAGCTACTTCTGACAAAAAAAAATCTTATATTTATACTTCAATACATTTTTAAAAAATAAATTGACTTTGATATATTGTTATTTGGGCCATTAAAGTCCCATAAGGTGGAGTTCTTTCCGATATCCAATTCTATTTGGACTGTAGGCCCAGTTATTGGTCAACCACACCACCTTTTCTCTTTTTGATCTCAACTCTGGGTTCTGTACGTAGCACACTCCTGAACCCTGCACTCTATGTAGCATACTCCTAAACTCTGCACTATGTACATAGCATACCCCTTAACTCTACACTCTGTTGATAGGTCAACATCACACTGTGCAATTTAGCCACACCCACCGTTTGATTCGGTTTGGTGGGGGGGGATGTAGTTGAGTTCCTGCACCCTGAATACATTTATATAGTCTCAGGCCCCGTACACACGTCCGAGGAACTCGACGGGCAAAACTCATCCTTGTGAAGCCGCCGAGGATCTCGGCAAGCCAACTTTCCTCATTGAACAACGAGGAAATAGAGATCATGTTCTCTATTTGGCCCGACGAGTTCCTCGGCAGAATACAGCTCCGATCGAGTTTCTGGCTGAATTCTGCCGAGAAACTCGGTCGTGTGTACGGGGCCTCACAGGTACAACTGGCCCTTTGAGGGTAAGCAAACCATATGTTGATGTGGCCAATGAAATTTAGTTTGACACTCCTGCTTTACAGTCATTTTAACGTTAAACTTTCACATGACCGCAGTCTATGCAGGGCCGTCTTAATAGCATCATGGGCCCCTGGGCAAAGTAATGCTCTGGGCCCCTACAATGGAGACAGTGCAGGTAAACAGAAATCAAGTAGGTAGGGGATATCTAGGGTGAAGAGGGGTCAGAGTGCAAGGGGGACATCTGGGATGGAGAGGGGCAGACCGGGCTCAAGGACAGGCTACTTTGGGGAAAGGGCAGGGGCCCAAGTACAAGATACCCCCACGTGCAGGGTGAAGATGACCCTGCCCACAGCTTGGTGAAATTGCTTGACGTAGTACTTGAGGTGAACTTCAGGTTCTTCACATGTCTTTGTGCCAAAAACAACCCACCTGGGACTTCTGGTACAAAGAACAAATGGCATCAGCTCCTTTTCCTTTCCTGACAGGCTAACTTTAAAAATGATATTTGCAAACTCTCATAACAATTTGATACAGACACAGCGTGAATCTACACAATTGGAGCAGGGTGTACAATGCTAGCTAGAGATATGCATTCTTTCATCTAAGCTTCTATGCATACATTTATCATAAGATCTGGTGCAGCTGTCACCGTGTCTGGACTACTTGTCCTGAGCTGTCTGCTTATGTGTTTTGTAACTCTACCAAGGTGCCATGTGAGGCTTCACAATGAGCCTTTCCAATAAGGCTTTGGGGAAAAATGTTGCTTTTTTATTCTCCAGCTGAAATCTTTTGATGCAAGTTGCCGTCCCCTTCCAGCTCGCGGCCAAATCCTCAGCTCAGCTGATAAAGATATCTTCCTCATCCATAGATGTGTTGGTATTTTCTTGACAAATTGCATCTTTTGCATGGAACGAGATGATAGGTAGAACTAAGCTGACAGGGAAGTGGGAATTAGGAACAGTCGGAACACACTAATGAGATGGAATGACATGAAATGAATAAATGTTTTTCTAACATAACAAAGTGTGGACAGAAATAAAATCGGCTGAAAGCTTTTTCATGTAAATTTCACACTGTAAAGTTGATAATCCCACCGAGTAGTCATTCAAGGAATTAATTAAACATCCTTTACTATTAAAGGAATTCCAGAGATCTTACTGTCTGGATATTTTTAAACAGTGGATACTGAATTGATTAGAGCCGCACAGCTTTTCCTGCATATTAAATGCTACCCGTTTTCTCTTTGTCAGACTTGGGGTAAATATCAGGTGTTAACCCACAAGTGGCTGGTTGGATCTTTATTGTCTAACCAGCATCGGTGATTGAATCAGGAGAAACTGCGATTCGCCAATTTTGGGATTAGACTCAATATTTTATGTAGCACCTCCTAAAGTAGTGTAGGCTGTTAGGTACATTTACTTCGCTCCTCTGTAATCAGTGGAGCAGAAGTTGGTTGTTTAGGCCTGCTCAGCGTCTAAGAGCCGGCTCACACTGGGGCTCAGCCGCCTGACGAGTCGCGTCCCATTCTATGCAATAGAACCATTCTAATAGGCGCGACGCAAAGAACTTGTACGACTTCGGGGGCGGCTCGGGGCGATTTGCATTGACTTCTATACTAAGGTGACAAGATTTTTAAAATGAAATCTGGGGACATGTTTTTTTTTTTTTTTTTTACTAGTAATGGCGGCAATCAGCGACTCTCTGCCCGTTGCCGCCGCCGCCCACCTCACAGCCTGTCAAGTCTCACTCTCTGGGCCCCCGGCTGCTACTGGGTGGGGAGCGGAGGAAGATCACTCTGCCAGGGAAGGCAATGAGATAGGCGAGCAGGCGGCTGGCCGGGACTTGAGCCAAAGCAGAAGAACATGCGAGCGGAGCCGAATGGGCATGCACCCAAAACTGCTCCGACCAGCACATGATCATCAGAAAGGGGCATAGATAATGGACAATAATACACCCCCCTAAACTAGTGGGGTTGAAATTCAGATCTTTTTGGTCTGCACTGTCTTTGAAATTGCCCCAGCCCCTGTTCAAATCCAATCTGGGGACAAAACCGGGGACAGACTTGGTCCGGGGACATTGCACTCAATCCGGGGACTGTCCCCTGAAACCGGGGATATCTGGTCACCCTATTCTATACAGAAGCCATTTTGTTAATCGCCTCTTAAAGGGTCACTAAATGATTTTTTTTTAGCTAAATAGCTTCCTTTACCTTACTGCAGTCCTGGTTTCATGTCCTCATTGTTCGTTTTTGCTCTGATGTTGCTGTAATCCTTCTCTGTTCTGGACACTTCCTGGTTGTCTGTTTCCTGATGAAAAAAGTCATGGGAGTTTTTACTGTGTGTCTAAAACCCCTCAGAACCAATCAGTTACATTTTAAAAACAAACACTGCCCTGTATTGGCTCTGTGTCTCTATACTTCACAGAAGAATGAAACTAGAGGGAAAACGAAACTGAAACTACAGGCACATTATATGATTGATTTTTATCTATTTTTAATATTTTTTAAAAGGAATCAGTTAACTATGATGTCTCTATACCCTGTAAACTGTCATTTCAGCAAAAAAATAATTTTTTTCCTTTACAACCCCTTTAAGTCATCTTTAGGACGACTTGCAGAGTCGCCCCCGAAGTCGTGCCACCGCAGTGTGAACCAGTTCTAACAGGCTGCTGCTTGTAGTAATATGACATGAACCATACAGTAGTTACATAGTTACATAGTGAGTCAGATTGAAAAAAGACACAAGTCCATCCAGTTCAACCATAAAAAAATAAATAAATAAAATAAAAAATATCGTACAATCGCATTTACCCAATTCTATACCCACAATTGATCCAGAGGAAGGCAAAAAATCCCAGCAGAGCATGATCCAATTTGCTACAGGCAATCAAATTTTCCCCGGATCAACTTTACCTATAAATGTTAGTACCCAGTTATATTTTGTACATTTAGGAAAGTATCCAGACTTTTCTTAAAGCAATCTACTGAGCTGGCCAGAACCACCTCTGGAGGAAGTCTGTTCCACATTTTCACAGCTCTTACTGTGAAGAAACCTTTCCGTATTTGGAGATGAAATCTCTTTTCCTCTAGACGTAAAGAGTGCCCCCTTGTCTTTTGTGTTGACTGTAAAGTGAATAACTCAACACCAAGTTCACTATATGGACCCCTTATATATTTGTACATGTTGATCATATCCCCCTTATTCTCCTCTTCTCGAGAGTGAATCGTGACGCCATGTTAAGACAGCTATTAGCTATAAGTTCAATATAAGATTAACTTGGTGTAGTTTGCTAGCTAAGTTTAACTTCTGTATTTTCATGCTATGAATGTTTTCTGCAAAACCCACAGGTATAACATCATGCATAAAATATAGCTTACAGGAACATCTCTTCTCTGTACCTGTTTATATAAAGCTTCTGCGGTGTATGGATGTATGGAAACATTTCCCTGTTTCCCTGTTTATTACGGAACACCAAAAACATGACTATGAGTCATGGAAACAGATGACATGGGTATGGCAGCCATGTTTTAAGGGGTTGGTCATCTAACTATTAATGAGATGTAATGATATGAAATGTACATCCCTTTACTAACCACTTCCCCCTCATATTTATTTTAATCATTTGTGATTGGTTGATATAAACCATATACAATTGTATGTCCGCCCTTTTATTAAAGCAGATATCTTTGGACACAGACGCAGTTTCATCTTTCTTTGTGTCTACCAAGAAGTTATCTCCTCAGTACTGAGAGGGTCTTATGAGTGTGGCAATTGTCGTGATTATACCTAGCTAGTCTTTGTCAGGTATACAGGAATACCATTTATATTCCCAACAGGATGGAGGCACGGCTTGCGATTTTTGAATTTAGGATTTGACGAGATAAGTAAGGTATTCACCTGTGGTAAGGTTTTTCTTGCTTCAGCTCTAATGAAACCTTAGGCCTCGTACACACAATAGTTTAACCAGAGGACAACGGTCTGATGGACCGTTTTCATCGGTCAAAACCGATCGTGTGTGGGCCCCATAGGTTATTTAACCATCGGTTAAAAAAAAGCCAACTTTCTTTAAATTTAACTGATGGATTCCTAACCGATAGGTTAAAACTGATCGTTAGTAGGCACGACCATCGGTTAAAAATCCACGCATGCTCAGAATCAAGTCGACACATGCTTGGAAGCATTGAACTTTGTTTTTTTTTCAGCACGTCGTTGTGTTTTACGTCACTGCGTTCTGACACGATCGGTTATTTAACTGATGGTGTGTAGGCGCGATGGACCATCAGTCAGCTTCATCGGTTAACCTATGACAACGGTCCTTCAGACCGTTCTCATCGGATGGACTGATCGTGTGTACGAGGCTTTAGTCTCTTGAAAAAAAAAAAAGGGAGACGGACCACGTGCCTTGTTTTAAGAAGTGGCTTTTGGGGAGCCTGGCTTTGGAGAGCCTTCAGAAGTTTTAAAAGTAGCGTTACAACCTCCTTTAGAGAAGGAGGGGAAAAGAAAAGTGTTGGTAAGAAGACTGACACAAAGGGTTAGAGGGGTTGTAAAGGAATTTTGTTTTCCCCTAAATAACTTCCTTTACCTTAGTGCAGTCCCCCTTCACTTACCTCATCCTTCCATTTTGCTTTTAAATGTCCTTATTTCTTCTGAGAAATCCTCACTTCCTGTTCTTCTGTCTGTAACTACACACCGTAATGCGAGGCTTTCTCCCTAGTGTGGGGGGAGGGGGCGAGCAGGAGTGTCAGGACACTCTCTACTTTGCAGATAGAGAAAGGAGTTGTGTGTTAGTGGGAGTCCTGACACTCCTACTCGCCCCCTCAAGAGGCTTTATCCACACCAGGGAGAAAGCTTCGCATTACTGTGTGGAGTTACAGACAGAAGAACAGGAAGTGAGCATTTCTCAGAAGAAATAAGGAAATTTAAAAGCAAAATGGAACGATGAGGTAAGTGAAGGAGGACTTGACTAAGGTAAAAGAAGGTATTTAGGGGGGGGGAAATTTCTTTTACAACCCCTTTAATCACTTCCCCCTGTATACTAGAACATTCTAGAATTATGGATTGGGGGAAGAACAGAGTAAGCAGACTTAAAGTAGGACTGTCTTCTATCCATTAGAATGCGTGTGCTCCCACTGTGGAGACGTTATTAAATTCTGTAGTGTTAGGACTGCAAGCATGCATAGTGTGCCGTGAAGAGACCTTGCAGCTTACGCATGTGTTTGTAAACGCTCGCTAACTAAACCCCTGTTTTTAACACAGACTGTTGGACAGGTTATCTCGATTGGTCAGCAGACAGGTTGGTGAGTTGAGCTTTGGAATGTTCTGTTTTTGTCTTTCATGTGTTTGCCCTTTCATGTGCTCCTTGCTGTGAAGTCCAGTTATAGGTGGGGGCAGGGGCCATTTGTTTGTTACTGGTGTAAATATGGTCAGTGAACACGCTGGCACCTTTGCTGGCATTGTGCTACGTGCTGGGTGTCCAGTGTGCTCCTGTTCCTTTATGGAGGATTGGGCTACCTTCAGGCCCACCTGTCTCTCATCTATCCATTTGAATGCATGTGCTCCCACTGTGGAGACGCTCATGAATTTAGTAGCATTAGGACTGCAAGCATACACAGGGTGCCGTAAAGAGGCCTTGCAGCTTATGCATGCGTGTTAAATAAACCCCTGTTTTTAACACAGACTGTTGGACAGGTTATCTCGGTTAATCAGAGACTGGTTGATGAGTTGAGCTATGGAATGTTCTGTTTTTGTCTTTCATGCGTTTGCCCTTCCATGTGCTCTTTGCTCTGTGAAGGTCAGTTATAGGTGGGGACAGGGGCAATTTGTTTGTTAAAGTAGGACTGTGACAGACCCAGGGGCGGACTGACCATTAGGGCTCTCGAGCACTGCCTGAGGGCCCCATGCCACTAGGGGGCCCCATCGGGGTTTCCAGCCTCAGTAAAACCAAGGACAGTATGTAAAAATCTGTGTTTTTAAAAAAATCCCAAGATTATAGCTGCCCCGCTTCTCCAGTACCTTTTCAGTGTGTGTATGTGTCTTCTGTGTGTATAGTGTGTGTCTGTGTGTGTATACTGTGTATGTATACTGTATGTGTGTGTATACCGGGGGGGCCCCATAATCTCCTATTGCCCGGGGGGCCCCATTATCTCCTATTGCCCGGGGGGCCCCATTATCTCCTATTGCCCGGGGGGCCCCATTATCTCCTATTGAACGGGGGCCCCATAATCTCCTATTGAACGGGGGCCCCATGAGTTGTCAGTCCGCCCCTGGACAGACCCAACCAGGACAGGAGATTTTGGAGAGGATTATGAGCTAGCCTTCAACCCACTCATTATGGCCATGGAGGAGATCTGGGATTGTGTCTGCTTCTCCTAGGGTCTGGAAGGTCTTTGACTGGCTGGGAGTATCCACCGGGATTATGCAGCCAGGAAGTCCCCAGAAAATCGGTGCATCAGCGGAAATATTGTATTAGACAGATCATGCAGACAGCACCCCCGGTCTCCTCCATGGGCCATAATAAGTTGGTAGAAGGCTAGCCCATAGTTCACTCCAAAAGCCCCTGTCCCGGTTGGGTCTGTAATAGATGGGAAATCTTCCAATTGGGACACTAGTTCTGTTGACCTGATTTCCTTAATTTGCAGGGATTTCCTCTCACTTCCTGCTTGGCTTATGACAAAGGAAATGAATAGAAATCTCTGCAATGGCACACAGATGGAGAAACAAAAAATCTGATAGCTACAGCTTCCCGTCTCTAGTAATGATTGGGAGCCAGCAGGTCCGGCTCCTGATCATTTGACCATTGTGACAGCTGATCACAGTAGTCAAGTGATCAGGCGGACCTTCTTGCACCCCAGGGCATAATAGCCCAGTTAAAGGGAGGCCAGGGCTGGGTGGGAAGTGGTTAAAATGTATAACCAGTTTTTTAAACCTAGAACTAATTAAGACGGTGAGATATGAATAAACAGATAGCACCTGGGCATATCATGAATAATTAATGTGCTACTTTTATTTAAAAAAAGTGATACATTGATTATTCTTGGAATGTCCAGGTGCTTGGTGTTAATGTGCATGGGTTTGAGTGGATTGATTACCCCCCTGATTAAAGAGAGCTAGCACTGTAATATATATATATATATATATATATATATATATATATATATATATATATATATATATTTTAAGTTTTTATTCAACGATTACCAGCTTTCGTTGGTGATCATGAAGACTTAATTTGAGTTTCATTATTGGTTAAATTGGGATGCCTTACAGAAGTCTTTATGGGCATTTTTTTATATTTCATCAGAGGGAGGGGAGGAGGGGCTTTTTCTTCTAAGCACACCTTCCTGCCTCCATGTGTATATATATATATATATATATATATATATATATAAATATATATATATATATATCCATTAACAGCTTGCCGACCTGCCGCCTTCATTCTACGACGGCAGGTTGGCTCTCCTGTGCGAGAGCCCGTCATACTACATCGGCTCTCTCGCAGGCTACCAGGGGCGTGCACGCGCCCCCCGCTTGCCCCCGACTCCCGTGCGCGTGCCTGGCGGGCGCGATCGCCGCCGGGCACACGCGATCGCTCGTTACAGAGCGGGGACCGGGAGCTGTGTGTGTAAACACACAGCTCCCGTTCCTGTCAGGCGGGGAAATGCTGATCTTCTGTTCATACAATGTATGAACAGAAGATCAGTGATTTCCCCTAGTGAGGCCACCCCCCCCCCACAGTAAGAACACACCCAGGGAACATACTTAACCCCCCTTCCTCGCCCCCTAGTGTTAACCCCTTCACTGCCAGTGGCATTTTTATAGTAATCCAATGCATTTTTATTGCACTGATCGCTATAAAAATGCCAAGGGTCCCAAAAATGTGTCAAAAGTGTCCGAAGTGTCCGCCATTATGTCGCAGTACCGAAAAAAAACGCTAATCGCTGCCATTACTAGTAAAAAAAAAATATTAATAAAAATGCCATAAAAATACCCCCTATTTTGTAAACGCTATAACTTTTGCACAAACCAATCAATAAACTCTTATTGCAATTTTTTTTTACGAAAAATTGGTAGAAGAATACGTATCGGCCTAAACTGAGGAAAAAAATTGTTTTTTTTATAGATTTTTGGGGGATATTTATTATAGCAAAAAGTAAAAAAAATATAATTTTTTTTCAAAATTGTCGCTCTATTTTTGTTTATAGCGCAAAAACTAAAAACCGCAGAGGTGATCAAATACCACCAAAAGAAAGCTCTATTTGTGGGAAAAAAGGACGCCAATTTTGTTTGGGAGCCACGTCGCACGACCGCGCAATTGTCAGTTAAAGCGACACAGTGCCGAATCGCAAAAAGTGCTCTGGTCTTTGACCAGCAATATGGTCCGAGGGTTAAGTGGTTAAACTTTTAAGAACTTCCGAATTACCTCTTCAAGCAAATACAAATTTTAAGGAAAAAATACCCTTATTTTTTTTTTTTATCATTTATTTGCTTTTCTTGATTCAGTGACAGGTTCAGTGAACATTATTACAAAGTAAAAATGGTATAACAAACAACAACCTTGTGCCATGAGGAGAGAGTATACAGTTGCGGTTAACCCAAAGAAGAAAAAAAAAAGAAAAGAAGAAAAAAAAGAAAAAAAAAAGTAAAATAAAAGAGAGCCAAATACCCTTATTAATAGTTGGTCAGCTCTCTATACTGCATATAATAACCCTTCAAAAAAGCCATGAAATAGAAATCAATTTGTCATATAAAGGAAAATAACACCACTAGAACCATTCCTTGAATTTACTGTGCTTGGTTAGTTAATTCAATGCCAGGTAGAGCCTACAGGACATCCTTACACACCCAGCTTCCTAATACTTCACGAGAAGAGCACAGAACGCCTATATTTTACTGCCAAAAACTTCCGCAACAGGGAAGACAATAATTAGGAACTGTGTTCATTCACATAAAATAAAAAAAAAGAGATAAAATAGGAGGCATAAAATGAATGACCTTTCTCCTTGGGAGCAGAGTGACTATTCATCAATTAAAGAAACCCGCTCCTCCATAGGTTTGTAGAAAATAGACAAAAAAAAAAGATGCCGGTTCCCCTCGCAAATCATGAACCACGAAATGAATCTCCCCATGTATATTATAAAATACTTTGCTGACATTTGCTGTTCCTGTCAGCCCTAATAAAGAGATTCCTACCTGTGTTTGCTTATGCAAGACTTCAAACACTCAGCCAATTTTAGAAATTATTTCTGATTTATGGGTCCCTTTCAGGCAGGTGTCTTTTGCCTTGTCAATTATATCCTAAAGTAAATGCTAAGTGTGAGCCAATGAAATTAATAAGGAAACCCTTTCTCGAGAAAGAAGACAGGAAATGTAAGATGACAAGGGATTGCACCCGGGCCATTTGTAACCTGACTTTTGATGATGTCATTTTTTTTTTTTCAGTGAGAAAACAGCAATTATATAACAAGGAAATATATATATTTTTATATGTGAATCCAAAGCCTGTCTATTTTTATCAGTTTGGATTATTAACCACTTCAGCCCCAGGATGAATTTACCCCCTTCCTGGGGGTAAATTCGGCACTGCGTCACTTTAAATGACAATTGCGCAGTCGTGCGATGTTGCACCCAAACAAAATTGACGTTTTCCCCACAAATAGAGCTTTTTTTTGGTGGTTGATTGATCACCTCTGCGGTTTTTATTTTTTGCACTATATAGCGACAATTTTGAAAAAAAAAGCAATATTTTTTATTAGTGCTATAATAAATATACCCAAAAAATATAAAAAAAAACACATTTTTTTAGGCCGATATGTATTCTTCTATATATTTTTGGTAAAAAAAAATAGCAATAAGCGTATATTGATTGGTTTGCGCAAAAGTTATAGCGTCTACAAAAAAGGGGATAGATTTATAAAAAACAATTAATCATTTTTTTTATTAATAATGGTGCCGATCTGCGATTTTTATTGTGACTGTGACATTATGGCAGACACATCGGACACTTTTGACACTATTGTCATTTATACAGCGATCAGTGCTGATTACTGTGTAAATGACACTGGCAGGGAAGGGGTTAAACACTAGGGGGGCAGATCCACAGAGATCTGCCCCCGCGCAGCGTATCAGAGATACGCTACGCCACTGTACCTTACCTGGCTTTAAATCGAATCCTTAAAGATTTTACGCCGTAAGTTAAGGCGGCGTAGTCTATCTCTGGCAGCGGAATTCAAATCGGCGATTAGGGGGCGTGTTTCATTTAAATGAAGCGCGTCCCCGTGCCGAATGAACAGCGCATGCGCCGTCCCTAAATTTCCCGCCTTGCATTGCGCTAAATGACGCTGCTAGGACGTCATTTTTTTTAACATAGACATGAATTACGTCCATCCCGATTCACAGACGACTTACGCAAAAAAAAAAATTCAAATTAAACGCGGGAACGACGGAAATAGCTAATTTGCATACCCGATGCGGAAAACGACGCAAACTCCACCCAGCGGACGCCGAAGTATTGCATCTAAGATCCGAAGGCGTACGAAGCCGTACGCCTGTCGGATCTAACCCAGATGCCGTTGTATCTTGGTTTGAGGATTCAAACTAAAGATACGACCCCGGAAATTTGAAAGTACGCCGGCGTATCAGTATATACGCCGGCGTACTCTCTCTGTGGATCTGCCCCTAGGGGGCTATCAAGGGGTTAAGTGTGTCCTAGGGAGTGCTTTTAACTGTGGGGGGGAGGGGCTACCACTGACATGACAGCGATCACTGCTCCCGATGACAGGGAGCAGTAGATCACTGTCATGTCACTAGGCAAAACAGGGAAATGCCTTGTTTACATACAGTAGGCATCTCCCTGTTCTGCCTCTCCGTAACATGATCGCGGGACAACGGTGCACATCGAGTCTGCGGGTCCCAGAGGCACAATCACGGAGCACACGCATGCGCACCCACAATGCCACGATTTAAAGGGTAACATACCTGTACGCCCATTTGCTCAGCCATGCCATTGTGCTGACGTATATTGTCGTATGCTGGTCGGCAAGCGGTTAATCTAATGGCTTTTTTAGCTGTTGAGTAAACATTTCAAAATTTTAATTGTCATGTGAAGGGTTCAAAACTTATCATTATTTGTATTATTATTACTATTATTAATAATACATTCATTGGTAGATTTATTATGATAGATTGTTAAAATGTGCAAAACTGTTACCCTTTCATGACCGTGTCAATGATTTGTGGATATTTAGTCCAAACTTGGCAGCATTAGTATGCCTCGATTAGCTGGACAATAATAAATTTTTGCTAGCTTACGATAAAATGTGTCCTCTAGATCCAAGGTCCTTACTCTAATGACAAAAATATTTAATGGCAGAATAATAAAGTAAAAAAAAAATGATATATATGTAGCGCCCTGCTCCCAATGACTGGGGTGCTATTGTAAATGTAGGAGGTGTCTGAGCCAATAGTTGGAAATTAGCCTCTGTTCTGGCTGTGGTTGTGCTTGATAGAAGTTTTTCCCTGTTGCTTGTATGTGGCGTTACCACCTCAGGCCCATGTTGGAACTCGGGCGAACCATGGTGTGTTAAGTGACCCTTCTCGGCAGCAGCCCAGTGGGAGTGGTGCCCCACTGTGCATGCTGGGAAGGGATACTCAAGGGGCAGGCGCCGTTTTTCGGGGTTCTTCGCCTCGTGGCCCTTCTGGCGCGAGGCACAAGTGTGTGATTTCCAGCCACGGGACCACGTTGGTCCAAGGCTGCATCTCGAACGAGTAGGCCCAGCTATGCTGGCTGAGGCCTATGATTCTAAAGGGGATCCCAAGCTGTCCATCCAAGTGGGGGAAGCTGCTTAACGAAGGAGACCGGGTTAGGACCTGCCCTGGAGGAGACCAAGCAACGCAGGCTGGTGTTTCGGGTTAGTCCTGGTGATTTCATTAACAAGGGATCCACTACTCAATGGGGTAGATTCAGTAAGCAATTGCGTCTGCGTATCCATAGATACGCAGCGTAATTGCTTAGTTGCGCCGGCGTATCGACTGCTCCTGATTCAGAAAGCTCGATACGCCGGCTGCAGCCTAAGATATGACTGGCATAAGTCTCTTACGCCGTCGTATCTTAGGGTGCATTCTTACGATGGCCGCTAGGTGGCGTTCCCGTAGTGGTCAGCGTAGAGTATGCAAATTTCATATTCAAGCCGATTCACAACCGTACGTGCGCCCTGCGTTCGCATTTTACGTCGTTTGCGTTCGTTGGTTTCTGCGTAAGGCTGCTCCTGCTATTAGCAGGGGCAGCCAATGCTAAGTATACCCGTCGTTCCCGCATCGCGATTTTTAAAAATTACGTTGTTTGCGTAAGTGAATCGTGAATGGCGCTGGACGCCATTTACGTTCATGTTGAAGCAAATGACGTCCTTGCAACGTCATTTACCGCAATGCACGTCAGGAAAGTTTCCCGACGGAGCATGCGCACTACGTTCGGCGCGGGAACGCGCCTAATTTAAATGATCCACGCCCCCTACGGGATCATTTAAATTACGCGCGCTTACGCCGGCCACTTTTACGGAACGCCCCCGCAAATTACGGAGCTACTGCTTCGTGAATCAAGCATAGCGCAAGTAATTTACGGAGGCGTAGCGTAAAAACTATACGCTGCGCCTCTGTAAGAGGGCGCAAATCTATCTGAATCTACCCCAATGTGTCTTACAGCCTGCCAGATCGGCTTAAAGGCTCTTTTGCTGTAAGGCAGAAAGTTTGGGACTGAAATCCTGTGGCAGAGGATTCCCTGACTATCCATCTGTCGCTCTCAGATGGTCTGTGGCAGAGACTGTTCTCATACTGTCTGTGCATCATCCCGGCTGCTAGGCCATGTGAGAGGGGTCTATCCGAGTGAGCAATACCCACTCAGGAGAGAGTGGTGAATATTGGAACTTAAGATACTTTTTGTGCATTCTGTACCGCGTAGCTGAACCTTCCCCTCAGTGGCGCACCGCTACTGAAATAAAATACATTCATGCATTGCATGAATGTATGTTATTGTTGCCAGCTGCCGCTGGTCTAATTCAGATGGCCGAAACTTGAGCGCCGACCACCTGAATAACGGCAGCTGGTTGGCTGTGCGGAAGTGCCTATCAGAGCCAGCGGCTCTGATAGGTTTTCCGAGTACAGCCCTTGTCTCCCGGAAGCTTTTCCTCGGAACGTACGGGGGGTGCGTTCCTTAGATAAGACTGACGGTGAACCAATCAGGTTCACCGATTCTGGTTATCGGTAACCTGATTGGCTGAAGCGTCACCAAGGCTGGAGAGGACATCGAGGAACATGGAAGGAGAAAGGTAAGTGCATTTTACAGGGCACAGCGGCGACAATGGGCACAGAGGCGACAAAGGGCACAATGGCATCAATGGGCACAGTGGCATCAATGGGCACAGTGGCATCAATGGGCACAGTGGTGACAATGGGCACAGTGGCAACAATTAAAGGGCACAGTGACATGCACAGTGGCAACAATGGGCACAGTGGCTACAATTAAAGGGCACACTGTTGACAATTGGCACAGTGGCGACAATTGAGGGGCACAGTGGCTGCGTTTGATGGCTGGGCACAGTGGTGACAATTGATGGCACAGTGGCTGTGTTTGATGGCATGGCACAGTGACTGCGTTTGATGGCATGGCACAGTGGCTGCGTTTGATGTCATGGCACAGTGACTGCGTTTGATGGCATGGCACAGTGATGCGAATTGATGGCATAGTGACTGCATTTGATGGCATGGCACAGTGGTGATAATTGATGGCACAGTGGCTGCGTTTGATGGCATGGCACAGTGGTGACAATTGATGGCACAGTGGCTGCGTCTGATGGCATGGCACAGTGGTGACAGTTGATGGCACAGTGACTGCGTTTGATGGCATGGCACAGTGGTTCGAATTGATGGCATAGTGACTGCATTTGATGAGCACAGTGAGGCTGCAATTTTTTTTTTTTTTTTTGCGTTTGCGCCCCCCAAAAAAAATGTGAGCACCAGCCGCCATTGCTTCCCCTTCTCTCTATACTCTCTACTTCTTTCAAAAAAATAAAACCTAACAGTTGAAGGTTTTACATCTTGTGTGGACATTGCAATTTCTGCAGACTTTCTTCCCTGGACAACAAACTTAGAGGTAACGTGCATAACACAATCTAAACCAGCAGCTCCTTCGGGGGTAGTGCTACATATATAATATATATATATATATATATATATATATATATATATATATATATATATATATATTGTGACAGTATGAGATGCTGTCACTGTAAAATTGGTAGATTGGGGGACACAGGGTAAGCACATTGGCTTGGTGCAAGACTGCAGAGCATAGATGTGGACTGGAGAGGATTTCTTTCACAGCTTTCTCCAGGTTTTGATATTCCGGCATAGGGTTCTGTAGTTGGGAAATTCAATAGTGTTTTGGGTGGGACGGGATCTTCAACCCTGTATCCAGGTTTTGTGGAGGACCAGCAGGGTGTGTGCTCAGGTGAGCACACTCCTTTATAATGAAGGTATGGGAATGCCTCATGGCTCCCAGCTGGAGACTGCTCCACCCCAAGAGAGACAGGAGGTCTCCAGGAGTCAGAGGGGTTGCAGGAGGCAGGCAGAACGTGTGTGACCGCAACACGCCGTGAACGGCCTGAGGACTAAGGCCAGATCTGAGCTGTGGGCGCTAAAGTGAAGCCGTACACATTGAAGAATCCTGTGGTCTGTGTGACCAGGATAAAGAGCAGAAGTACAGTAGGTGAACCCGATTTTGTGTCAATCTCGCTCTCTTTCTCAGCGAGATTGAGCACCTACGAGCCCCATCGCGGGAGCCAGCGCCGAGCTGGCTTGCCGCGATGGAGACAGAGCCGTCATAGAAGCGACGGGAGATCCGACTTGGATTCCCGCCAATTCTACACGTGTGCGGCGTTTGTTATGAATCCTGAGGGGGAAGTCCCCGCCGGATTTTAAATAAAAATCCGGCATGGGTCCCCCCCTCAGGAGCATACCGGGCCCTTAGGTCTGTTATGGGTTGTAAGGAGAGCCCCCCTACGCCGAAAAAAACGGCGTAGGGGGTCCCCCTACAATCCATACCAGACCCGTATCCAAAGCACGCTACCCGGCCAGCCAGGAAGGGAGTGGGGACGAGCGAGCGCCCCCCCCCTCTCCTGAGCCGTACCAGGCTGCATGCCCTCAACATGGGGGGGTTGGGTGCTCTGGGGCAGGGGGGCGCACTGCGGCCCCCCCACCTCAGAGCACCCTGTCCCCATGTTGATGAGGACAGGGCCCCTTCCCGACAACCCTGGCCGTTGGTTGTCGGGGTATGCGGGCGGGAGGCTTATCGGAATCTGGGAGCCCCCTTTAATAAGGGGGCCCCCAGATACCGGCCCCCCACCCTAAGTGAATGAGTATGGGGTACATCGTACCCCTACCCATTCACCTGCAAGAAAAGTGGTAAAAACACAAATAAACCACACAGTGTATTAAAATATTTTATTTTTCTGCTCCGGAGGCCTCCCCTGTCTTCTTTATTAGCTCTTTTACCAGGGGAGGCTTCTTCTTTGACGTCTTCGGGTGGGTGGGGGCCGCCGTCTGGTTCTCTTCCACCGCCGGGGGGGGTCGCTTTTAAAAAAGCCCCCACCCCCCCGGCGGGTTTCCTCCGGCGTCTTCGGCGGGGCTCTTCTTCTTCCGCTATCCCGACGGGTCTTCTCAACTCTCCGGGGGTCTCCTTCTGTCTTCGCCGCTCTCCGCTCTTGACTCGTCGCACCCCGGTTCTTCGTCTCGCTGTCCGGTGTCTTCTTCCGTGCTTTACGTCTTCTCCTTCCGTGCTGTGATGAGTTCTTCTTCCGCGCTGTGACGTCATGTTCTTCACTTCTCTCCTTCTCCCGGTGTTGACACGTCGCCGGCTCCTCTCTGCAATGACGGGTGCGCGGGTGCATCGGACCTATATAGGCCTCACAGTCCCATCATGCTCTGTACCTACCCATGTGATACCTACCACGTGGGTAGGTATCACATGGGTAGGTACAGAGCATGATGGGACTGTGAGGCCTATATAGGTCCGATGCAAGGCGCGCATCCGTCATTTCAGCGAGGAGGACCGGCGTGGCAACATCGGGAGAAGGAGAGAAGTGAAGAACATGACGTCACAGCGCGGAAGAAGAACTCATCACAGCACGGAAGGAGAAGACGTAAAGCACGGAAGAAGACACCGGACAGCGAGACGAAGAACCGGGGTGCGACGAGTCAAGAGCGGAGAGCGGCGAAGACAGAAGGAGACCCCCGGAGAGTTGAGAAGACCCGTCGGGATAGCGGAAGAAGAAGAGCCCCGCCGAAGACGCCGGAGGAAACCCGCCGGGGGGGTGGGGGCTTTTTTAAAAGCGACCCCCCCCGGCGGTGGAAGAGAACCAGACGGCGGCCCCCACCCACCCGAAGACGTCAAAGAAGAAGCCTCCCCTGGTAAAAGAGCTAATAAAGAAGACAGGGGAGGCCTCCGGAGCAGAAAAATAAAATATTTTAATACACTGTGTGGTTTATTTGTGTTTTTACCACTTTTCTTGCAGGTGAATGGGTAGGGGTACGATGTACCCCATACTCATTCACTTAGGGTGGGGGGCCGGTATCTGGGGGCCCCCTTATTAAAGGGGGCTCCCAGATTCCGATAAGCCTCCCGCCCGCATACCCCGACAACCAACGGCCAGGGTTGTCGGGAAGGGGCCCTGTCCTCATCAACATGGGGACAGGGTGCTCTGAGGTGGGGGGGCCGCAGTGCGCCCCCCTGCCCCAGAGCACCCAACCCCCCCATGTTGAGGGCATGCAGCCTGGTACGGCTCAGGAGAGGGGGGGGGGGCGCTCGCTCGTCCCCACTCCCTTCCTGGCTGGCCGGGTAGCGTGCTTTGGATACGGGTCTGGTATGGATTGTAGGGGGACCCCCTACGCCGTTTTTTTCGGCGTAGGGGGGCTCTCCTTACAACCCATAACAGACCTAAGGGCCCGGTATGCTCCTGAGGGGGGGACCCATGCCGGATTTTTATTTAAAATCCGGCGGGGACTTCCCCCTCAGGATTCATAACAAACGCCGCACACGTGTAGAATTGGCGGGAATCCAAGTCGGATCTCCCGTCGCTTCTATGACGCGCTTGCTGGGATGTGCTGTCACTATTCCAGTGAGTGCGAGGTGTCGGGGAGATCTCGGCACCCTGTCGCCGAGTATCAGCGCGACGCTGTCGTGCTAAAAGCACAATATCACAAACACCTACTGTACTGCTAAAGGGAGCCAGGTAGGCTAGCATTTTCTGTTTGTGAATGTACTGGAGAAGAACCCCTGCGTGGCAAACCTTTATGTTACAGGCTTTTATTTGCCTATTTAATAAAAAATGCCCTAAAATATTGTTCCTGACTGGCTTGAATCAATGACTAATGCATCTACCACGAGAGCTAATGGTCTCCCATGTTACATTATATATATAAATAACCAGGGGGAACTTGGTGGAACTCGGTCCCACATCCTCTGGCTCAGACTGCTCACCACAATCACTTGTAAACAGAGAAGTCGGGTTTCTGTGTTTACAAGTGGCAGCTCTGCACTCTGTGTGTAACCCCCCTGAACTCTGCACTCTGTGTAACCCCCCTGAACTCTGCACTCTGTGTGTAACACCCCTGAACTCTGCACTCTGTGTAACCCCCCTGAACTCTGCACTCTGTGTGTAACACCCCTGAACTCTGCATTCTGTGTGTAACACCCCTGAACTCTGCACTCTGTGTGTAACACCCCTGAACTCTGCACTCTGTGTGTAACACCCCTGAACTCTGCACTCTGTGTGTAACACCCCTGAACTCTGCACTCTGTAGGTAATGCAATCCTGGTATTTAATGCCCCTTTAAGACCCTCCTACTGTTCGTGAAATTTGACTGACCACACCCACTATTTAATGTGATTTAGAGGGTGTGTGGGGGAGGTGTTTTGGGTTGTGGTTGAGTTCCAGCACCTATTGTTTGAGAAAAAAGCCCTGTATATAACAAATGAAACCACCAAGCTCCTCATTCACTCCCTTGTTATCTCTCGCCTTGAGTATTGCAACTGTCTTCTCATTGGCCTATCTCTCCATAGAGTATCCCTTCTTCTGTCTATCACAAATGCTGCTGCAGACTTATCCACCTTACCAACCGCTCAGTGACTGCCAAACCTTTCCTCCAATCCCTACACTGGCTCCTGATCACCCAGTGAATGCAATTTAAAATACTAACCACAACATACAAAGCCACTCTGCCCCGAGCTACATCACCAATCTTGTCTCCAAATATCACCCAAACTGTCCGATCCTCTAAAGACCTCCTACTTTCAAGCTCTCTCGTCTCCTTCTCTCATGCTCGTCTCCAGGATTACTCCAGAGCCTCTCCCATCCTCTGGAACTCGCTACCTCAACCTGTTCAGGTATCCCCTACTCTTGCTATCTTCAGGCATTCCCCTGAAAACTCAGGGAAGCCTATCACGTCTCCAACTAATCTTTTACCACTTCCATCAGCTCATTCCCCACAGTTACAACCTTTTGTACCACCTGCCCCACCCTATTAGATTGTAAGCTCTTCTGAGTAGGGCCCTCTTAATCTTCTTATATTTTATTGTATTATAACTGTATTGTCTCCCTTTTATATTGTAAAGTGCTGCATAAACTGTTGGCGCTATATAAATCCTGTATAATAATAATATATATATTTTATTTATCTTTTCTTTTCAGTTTTCAGCCCCCTTGTGGTATATATATATACCTTATTTATCGGCGTATACCGCGCACTTTTTTGCCCTGAAAATCAGGGCAAATCGTGGGTGCGCGGTATACGCCGATACCCGCTTTCCCGCGCCGAGTTTTGAATACTGAGCCCACATATAGCGAGCGCAGTACACTCGGGTATAGTCGGGCAGTCTCGGCTCCTTCCGCGCTCACGTCCTGGACGTACAGGACGTCAGCGCGAGAGTTGCCGAGCATTGCCGACAATACACGAGTGTACTGCGCTCTGTATATGTTGGCGCAGTATTCAAACTCGGCGCGGGAAACAAGCAGGGAGGACGCGAGGATGCCGCAGACGGACGCCGGACCCAACGAAGAGGACACCCGAAGCCGCAGAAGGATGCCGGACCCGACGAAGAGGACACCCGAAGCCGCAGACGAACGCCGGACCCGACGAGGCCGCCGATGGACGCTGCGCAAGACACCAAAACTGTAAGTACAAAAAAAACTTTTTTTCCACAGGATTCGAGGCAACTTTAGGGGTGCGCGGTATACGCAGGAGCGCGTTATACCGAGATAAATATGGTATATATATATATATATATTCCACAAGGGATCTGCCAGTATTGGTACTGAAAATATAAAAAATGATAATGGCGGCGGGGGGTTTTACATACACTCCTGGTGGCTGCGCCCGGGGAGAGGGTTTGTGAAGAAAAACGCCGCCATCGCCATATAATTTACTATGGTGGCAGGTATTTGCAGCATAAGGAGAGTGGTTGGGGTGGTAAAAATGCACGTTTTTACTGCCCACCAAACACAGATATAAACGAGATGAAAAGGAAGCATTCCATTGTGTTGTGATTATTCTCAATATCATGATGAAGATCACAGCACAATAGTTGTTGTTTGGCTGTCTGTCACATGGCAAGGCTGCTTGCATTGACTTCTCACTATCAACACTAGTAGCGTGCGCTGTAAGGCCATCTGTCTATACCTTCCACGAAGTGTTGCAATACATACAATACTATGTGCCATCTGCCTGTGTACTGGGATTGCTGTGCTGAGCCCTCCCCCACCTCTATGCTCTGTTGCCTCTTGCCACCCGGCTATAGCCTTAACAGGATTGGAGCCTAGATCAACAGGTTATCTATGTAAAGATACCTGCATGTTATAGATGAGCGACAAAGCTGCCTGAGCCCCCCTGTTGAGCTGATGGGACCCGGGGACCAGAAGGCTGGTTGTACTGCCTTATCAGAGTCCCTGATAATGTAGGTTTATTTTAACAGTGAGAGACAGAATAACAACAAAAATATCCAGAAAAATGCATTTAAAGGTCCCCCTGCTCAAGAAAGCACATGTACAGGCCCGTCTGAAGCTTGCCAATGAATATCTGAATGATTCAGAGGAGAACTAGGTGACAGTGTTGTAGTCAGATGAGACCAAAATCAAGCTCTTTGGCATCAACTCAACTTGCCGTGTCTGGAGGAGGCGGCGTGCTGCCTATGACCCCAAGAACACCATTCCTCAAACATGGAGGTGGAAACAATATGCTTTGCGGGAGTTTTCTGCTAAGGGGAAAGGACAACTTCACTGCATCAAAGGGATGATAGACGGGCCCATGTACCGTCAAATCTTGGATGAGTACCTCCTTCCCTCAGCAAGGACATTGAAAATGGGTCATGGATGGGTATTCCAGCATGACAATGACCCAACACACATGGCCAATGCAACAAAGGAGTGGCTCAATAAGAAGTACAAGAGTGGCCTAGGCAGTATCCAGACCAGAAAATATGTGGAGGGAGCTGAAGGTTCAAACGAAATACCAATGCCAAATGTTGAAACCTTAATGACTTGGAGAGGATCTGCAAAGAATAGTGGGAACAAAACCCCTCCTGAGATGTGTACAAACCTGGTGGCCAACAAAAAGAAATGTCTGACCTTTGTGATTGCCAACAAGGTTTTTTTTTGCACCAAGTACTAATGCCCAGTACACACAACCGGCTTTTCCAACGGGAAAACTGTGAGGAGAGCTTTTGCCCGGCAATCACAGCCATGTGTATGCTCCCTCGCAGTTTTTCTGACGGGAAAACTGCCAAACCAGCTCTCTTTTTTCCCGCCGGGATTCCCGACTGACTTTTTCCCGTCAGAAAAACCGGCCGTGTAGCAGTAAACGGCCATTTTTGGCAGTTTTCCCGTGGGGAAAAACTCAGATGAAGCATAAACACGGCCGGGAATTCCCGAGGAAAAGCTCACATCTGAATTTTCCCAACGGGAAAACCGATCGACTGTACGGGGGAAAAATAGAGAGCAGGTTCTCGGTTTTCCCCTCGGGATTGCCGACGGACCTTTTCCCGTCAGGAATCCCGGTCGTGTGTACTAGGCATAAGTCATGTTTTGCGAAGGGGTCAAATATTTACTTCACTCATTAAAATACAAGTCTATTTATAACCTTTATATCCCCTGCAATCTGCCGTGATTTGATCATTTCTATTTTGTTTTTTCAATTAAATCAATGACTTGGAGAGGATCTGCAAAGAGGAGTGGGACAAAATCCCTCCTGAGATGTGTGCAAACCTGGTGGCCAACTACAAGAAACATCTTACCTCTGAGCTTGCCAACAAGGGTTTGGCCACCAAGCACTAAGCAATGTTTGCGAAGGGTTTGAATACTTATTTCACTCATTAAAATGCAAATCAATTTATAACTTTTTTTAAATACAATTTTCGGGATATTTTTGTTGTTATTCTTATTAAAATTATAGACTGATCATTACTTTGTCAGTGGGCAAACATACAAAATACAGTAAAACCTTAGTTTGAGAGTACCGGTAACTTGGTTTGAGAGCGTTTTGCAAGACAAGCAACATTTTTTAATAAATTTTGACTTGATATACAAGCAATGTCTTGATATAAGAGTAGCGTCATGTCACAACTGAGTATAAAAGAATAAAAGAATTTAGTTTCGGTTCTGAAATTTCCATTTCGGTGCACCTCTACTTTTTTTTTCCCCTCATTGTATATAAATACCTGTAATACATAAAATGTTAAATAAAATGTAGCCCTTTCAAAAATTTAGACCTGATAGGGAACAATTCATGGAACTTCAATGTCTAAAAGTCTGCCTTTTCAAAGAAAAATATATAAAAATAAATAAAATAAAAATGTTCATAATATAACAGCATATTCCTGACACCGTTGTTATTTTATTTCTCCATTTGAGCATTAAATTCCCTTTTTTTTTCCACAGCATAGTACTTGAAAAGTGTTATTTTGTCTTCCAGATATGAAAGCTCCATTTCAGGCCTGTGATTGCTGAGTGCAGTAATAGCAGAGTACAATACATAGGGAAGGAGTGCAGCTGCAGTTCAGAAGGTAATGCGTAGTTCACTCTAGTGTCCAGATGAATGTTTCTCGGGTCATTCACACTGTAGGATACCTAATGCTCCCTGTATTAACCTTCCAGCTCTCGCAGTTACTGACAACAGCGCCGCCTCTTCACAAACACTCCAGCACAAAGATAAGAAGAAGATTACAAGAAAGGCCTTTTAGTGGCTTCATCTGGGCAGCCAGTTCAATTACAAATGCTCAGGTCATCCGTCCAACATCTACTAGCATACGTTCAGACATATCCACAGGTTGGCGGGTCAAATGCGGCTGGGAAGTTTATGCGACCCGATGTGTGTAGAGTATCGGGATCTGGGCAAAAGGGAAATATACATCTTCAAATGCTCTTACAGTCATGCAAATTTTGCCATTCACCATTAGAGATGTATGTAAATTATATGGTGCATATTTATTAAAACTTAGATAATTCATGCAGCTGGTGCATACACTACCATATGCCTGCATTTGCCTTTGTCTTTTATGCAATTTAAAGGGAAATTCTGTTTTCATTAAAAAGACAAAAAGTCATATTTCATATAAAATAAAATTGTTGTGCAAAACATTGGGGGAGATTTACTAAAACTGAGGAATGCAATATCTGGTGCAGCTGTGTATAGAAACCAATCGGCTTCCAGGTTTTATTGTCAAAGCTTAACCACTTAAAGCGGAGGTTCACCCATGGAGAACACATTTTCCCCATAGCTGGATGCTCGTTTTGTCTAGGGGAATCGGCTATTTGTTTTAAAATATGATCCGTACTTACCGTTTACGAGATGCATCTTCTCCGCCGCTTCCGGGTATGGGCTGCGGGACTGGGCGTTCCTTCTTGATTGACAGTCTTCCGAGAGGCTTCCGACGGTCGCATCCATCGCGTCACGATTTTCCGAAAGAAGCCGAACGTCGGTGCGCAGGCGCAGTATAGAGCCGAACCGACGTTCGGCTTCTTTCGGCTACTAGTGACGCGATGGATGCGACCGTCGGAAGCCTCTCGGAAGACTGTCAATCAAGAAGGAACGCCCGCTCCCGAAGACCATACCCGGAAGCGACGGAGAAGATGCATCTTGAAAACGGGTAAGTACGGATCATATTTTAAAACAAATAGCCGATTCCCCTATACAAAATGAGCATCCAGCTATGGGGTAAACAGGAAAAAAAACACAAATGGGTGAACTCCCGCTTTAACCACCGGACCAAAATGCAGGTAAAGGACCAGGCCCCTTTTTGCGATTCGGCACTGCGTCGCTTTAACTGCGCGGTCGTGCAACGTGACTCCCAAACAAAATTGGCGTCCTTTTTTTCCCACAAATAGAGATTTATTTTGGTGGTATTTAATCACCTCTGCGGTTTTTATTTTTTGCGCTATAAACAAAAATAGAGCGACAATTTTGAAAAAAAAATGCAATATTTTTTACTTTTTGCTATAATAAATATCCCCCAAAAATATATAAAAAACATTTTTTTTCCTCAGTTTAGGCCAATATGTATTCTTCTACATATTTTTGGTAAAAAAAATCGCAATAAGCGTTTATCGGTTGATTTGCGCAAAATTTATAGCGTTTACAAAATAGGGGATAGTTTTATTGCATTTTTATTAAAAAAACATATTTTTTACTACTAATGGCGACGATCAGCAATTTTTTTCGTGACTGCGACATTATGGCGGACACTTCGGACAATTTTGACACATTTTTGGGACCATTGTCATTTTTACTGCAAAAAATGCATTTAAAATGCATTGTTTATTGTGGAAATGGCAGTTCCAGGTTGGGAGTTAACCACAGGGGGCGCTGAAGGAGTTACAGTGGGTGACTGCGATATTGTGTCAATCTCGCTCCCTTTCTCGGCGAGATTGGGCACCTACGAGCCCCATCGCGGGAGCCAGCGCCGAGCTGGCTTGCCGCGATAGAGACAAAGCCGTCATAGAAGCGACGGGAGATCCGACTTGGATTCCCGCCAATTCTACACGTGTGCAGCGTTTGTTATGAATCCTGAGGGGGAAGTCCCCGCCGAATTTTAACTAAAAATCCAGCATGGGTTCCCCCCTCAGGAGCATACCGGGCCCTTAGGTCTGGTATGGGTTGTAAGGAGACCCCCCTACGCCGAAAAAACGGCGTAGGGGTCCCCCTACAATCCATACCAGACCCGTATCCAAAGCACGCTACCCGGCCGGGCAGGAAAGGAGTGGGGACGAGCGAGCGCCCCCCCCCTCCTGAGCCGTACCAGGCTGCATGCCCTCAACATGGGGGGGTTGGGTGCTCTGCCCCCCCCTCCTGAGCCATACCAGGCTGCATGCCCTCAACATGGGGGGGTTGGGTGCTCTGCCCCCCCCCACCCCAGAGCACCCTGTCCCCATGTTGATGAGGACAGGGCCCCTTCCCGACAACCCTGGCCGTTTGTTGTCGGGGTATGCAGGCGGGAGGCTTATCGGAATCTGGGAGCCCCCTTTAATAAGGGGGCCCCCAGATACCGGCCCCCACCCTAAGTGAATGAGTATGGGGTACATCGTACCCCTACCCATTCACCTGCAAGAAAAGTGGTATAAACACAAATAAAAAAACACAGGGTATTAAAATATTTTATTAGTCTGCTCCGGAGGCCGCCCCCTGTCTTCTTTAGCTCTTTTCACCAGGGGGGGGGCATCTTCTTTGACGTCTTCGGGTGGGGGCCGCTCTTCTTATAAAAGCGCCCACCCCCCGGCGGGTTTCCTCCGACGTCTTCGGCGGGGGGTGGTGTGCTTCTCAGGGGGGGCTTCTTCTTCCGCTATCCGGGGGGGTCTTCTCCGCTATCCAGGGGGTCTTCTCCACTCTCCGGGGGTCTTCTGCTATGTTTGCCGCTCTCCGCTGTTGACTCGGCGCACCCCGGTTCTTCCTCCCGCTGTCCGGTGCCTTCTCCCTTCAGCGCTGAACGTCTTCATCTTCTTCTTCCGTGCTGTGACGTCTTCTTCTTCCGGGCTGTGACGTCGTCTTCTTCTTCTCCCGATGTTGACACGCCGGCTCTTCTCACTGCAATGACAGGTGCGCGGCTTGCATCGGACTTATATAGGCCTCACAGTCCCATCATGCTCCGGTACCTACCCATGTGATACCTACCCACGTGGGTAGGTTCCCGGAGCATGATGGGACTGTGAGGCCTATATAAGTCCGATGCAAGCCGCGCACCTGTCATTGCAGCGAGAAGAGCCGGCGTGTCAACATCGGGAGAAGAAGAAGACGACGTCACAGCCCCACCCGAAGACATCAAAGAAGAAGCCCCCCCCTGGTGAAAAGAGCTAAAGAAGACAGGGGGCGGCCTCCGGAGCAGACTAATAAAATATTTTAATACCCTGTGTTTTTTTATTTGTGTTTATACCACTTTTCTTGCAGGTGAATGGGTAGGGGTACGATGTACCCCATACTCATTCACTTAGGGTGGGGGGCCGGTATCTGGGGGCCCCCTTATTAAAGGGGGCTCCCAGATTCCGATAAGCCTCCCGCATACCCCGACAACCAACGGCCAGGGTTGTCGGGAAGGGGCCCTGTCCTCATCAACATGGGGACAGGGTGCTCTGGGGTGGGGGGGGGGCCGCAGTGCGCCCCCCTGCCCCAGAGCACCCAACCCCCCCATGTTGAGGGCATGCAGCCTGGTATGGCTCAGGAGGGGGGGCGCTCGCTCGTCCCCACTCCTTTCCTGGCCGGCCGGGTAGCGTGCTTTGGATACGGGTCTGGTATGGATTGTAGGGGGACCCCCTACGCCGTTTTTTTCGGCGTAGGGGGGTCTCCTTACAACCCATACCAGACCTAAGGGCCCGGTATGCTCCTGAGGGGGGAACCCATGCCGGATTTTTAGTTAAACTCCGGCGGGGACTTCCCCCTCAGGATTCATAACAAACGCCGCACACGTGTAGAATTGGCGGGAATCCAAGTCGGATCTCCCGTCGCTTCTGTGACGCGCTTGCTGGGATGTGATTTTACTATTCCAGTGAGTGCGAGATGTCGGCACCCTGTCGCCGAGAATCCGCGCGATGCCATTGTGCTAAAAACACATTCTCGGCGGCAGGCACTGTATGTTTCACCTAGTGTGTGTTTACAACTGTAGGGGGGTGTGGCTATAGGAATGATGTCATCGATTGTGTCTCTCTATAAAGGGGATGACACGATCGATGCAGCCGCCACAGTGAAGCACGGGGAAGCCGTGTTTACACACGGCTCTCCCCGTTCTTCAGCTCCGGGGACCGATCGCGGGACCCCATCGGCGATCGGGTCCGCGGGTCCCGGAGCTTCGGTATTTTCCGCTGCTTTCAATCCATCCATTCTAGCCAATCAACTGCCAGGCTGAGTGGCGAAGAGGATGTTGGGGCCAGGTGCGGGACTTTCGAGGGTCAGGTAAGTATAACGGGAGGCTGAGGGGCGGTATTGTCGGAATTTTTTTCACCTTAATGCATACAATGCATTAAGGTGAAAAAACTTTTACCTTTACAAGCCCTTTAATGCCCGGTATAGATGTAAATAGCCAAAACATAGCACATCCCAAAGTTTCCACTCATTTTGAGTATTTTTTTTTTTTTCTTTTTTGATTCCTACCCAATGTTCATGCATTCAGCCTGAAAGCGATCTCTATTCCAATAGGCAACAAAAGCGCATACTTATTGGCTATAAAACCCAGCCTGTTTTTATGATGAAGAGATAAACCTTTTAAATGGTTATGATAGCACCGCCAGGATCTGGACAAGTTAGGGCATTTTTATAGATCATACAGTAGACTATAAATCTTTTAATGCTTATGGATTCCATTTAAAACTTTATTAAAGCCCATATCATAAATATCCACATTGAACGGAAACTTAAAGGTGGTAAAGATGTGGGTATCCATCATTGCATGAACTTGCCTGAACTCTACTGTAGAACTTTTAGGATATGTAAAAGGACAATAGTATTCCAGTAATACAGATGATATATTCTGGCTTTGCTTGATACTGATAAGACAAAAAAAAATAAAAAAATATATCAGCTTGATAACTATTTATCCACCATACCCACCCTTAAAAAAAAAAAACCCATGTCATTCTTGAAGACTTGTGTCTACTTTGGAACAGGAACCATTCAATGTGTCACTGATAATACATTATCTGTTTCATTTATAGCTGAGAAGGCCAAAAGATCCAGCAAGTCTTCCATTTACCCACCTGATTTAAAATCCATAGTCGGATTTAAAAGCCACTTCTTTACTTTAAAATAGTTCTATATCCGTACCAGACATTCTTAATTTTCGAGTGGTTCTTGGAAAAACCGTATTAACTTGATAATCATTGTGATTTGTCCTTGTGTAATTTGTGTTTTATACAGTGCTTTAAATTCTTCAACTATTCTTGAATTTCGAACTAATGCTTTTAACTAATATTTTAACACCCATCTGAAATAGGTACTAAAGTCTTTCTCGGTACGCTTGCCAGCTATACGTAATGCAAATCAGTGAGTATGTCATAAGCCAATAAAGTTGCCTAGTATATCACCTTGGAGAAAGATGTCTCACCGTATGACCTTAACATCGGCATTCTTTCAATACTGGCATATTTTATGCATGAAAGTGATAACGTTTTACCGTCTTATGGCACTGCAGGGAAGTTTCCTTCTGCCCATTGAAGATTATTACCTATTTCGAGGTGGTTATGATTATAGATACTTACTAAAGACAAGAATAATTGACCATAAAAAACCTTTTATATTCTCACAATTATTTTTGCATTGACTTAAAGTGTCAGGAAAATAGGATTTTATTAGGGAGGCTCTAATTTTGCCATCATTGAATTTTATCAAGATTTTTCTTGGCTACTTTTTTTTTTTTTTTAAAGGCTGAAAGGTTGGCATTGGTACAAAAGAACAATTTGTTGCGGAATCTTTACAGAATGGGAGTTTCATAGTTTCGGCGCGTGATTGAATATCAAATAAAATGAAATGTATGGATCAGCAAAGGTGTCTACAACGTGGTTTCTGAATGATCTACAGGTACGTCAAGTACTAAGTCGGGAGGTTTAAATCAATCCTTGACAAGTACATTGTTCCTTTAGATCTTGAAGAATAAAGGCTTCAAATAAGCCTAATGAAGACGCAACTGAAGATTGAACAAGATTTGACATGCTGAATAGAAGAGTTGAGGAATTGGCAGGATACTATCTGCCCATAGCGGACAATTGGGAAACAATTTGCTTTTATTTATTTTTTGATATATTTTTGTTGTTTGTAGAGTGCAATTATACTTTTGAGGGGACGAGCTTTCTGACCATTCCCTTTCACCTACACAATTACCTTCAATTCACTGTGCTTTCTATAGTTCCTGATGGATAACTTCAAAGGGGAGGGAAGTGAAAAGCCTACTATTGTGTATGATATCCAAAACAACTGGAGCACACTCACTTTGATAAAAAAGGCAATGACCTGACTTAACGTAAAACCTTACAAGAAGTCACCCTCAAACTCGGGAATTCAAAGGCATGTTTTTTCGAGAGCTGTCTCACTCTCCAGGTTTGTGAAATACAATCTCAACACAAACAAGGAAGAAAATTGACATGCTGCCTAGCAGAGTAACATTGTGGTTATGCTGTCTGCGAAATGATGATCATAGAGGGGGGTCACTGACTCCTGCTACTCTCTTTGCTTTTGCTACTGTCTGGGCACTCAGTGTCATATTCCATGAATCCTAAGGATACAACCTGGTATAAGAACTTGTCTTGTACTCCACTGATTGCAAAAAAATGAACCAAAGACAATCATAGATCTTTTTATTAATGCAAATAAATCAGTAAATATCTATATGAACTTATGCTTCTTTGTTACCTATGTATCCTCTGTGACATTATTATTTCAAAGGAGCAACAGATTATTAGACAATAAATCCCACCTTCATGAATAGTGTCTAGGACAGCCTTTCTCAACATTTTAACCACTTCAGCCCCAGAGGATTTGGCTGTCAAATGACCAGGCCACTTTTTGCGATTCAGCACTGCGTCGCTTTAACTGACAATTGCGCGGTCGTGCGACGTGGCTCCCAAACACAATTGACGTCCTTTTTTTTCCCCACAAATAGAGCTTTCTTTTGGTGGTATTTGATCACCTCTGCGGTTTTAATTTTTTGCGCTATAAACAAAATTATAGCGACAATTTTGAAAAAAAAAAAGCAATATTTTGTACTTTTTGCTATAATAAATATCCTAATTTAAAAAAAAAAGTTTAGGCCGATATGTATTCTTCTACATATTTTTGGTATAAAAACCTGCATTAAGCGTATATTTATTGGTTATAGCAACTACAAAATAGGGGGTAGTTTTAAGGCATTTTTATTATTACATTGTTTTTATTAGTTATGGCGGCAATCTGCGATTTTTTTTATCATGACTGGGACATTATAGCGGACGCATCGGACACTTTTTGATGCTATTTTGGGACCATTCACATTTATACAGCATTCAGTGTTATAAAAATGCACTGATTACTGTATAAATGTGACTGGCAGGGAAGGGGTTAACCAGTAGGGGATGGAGAAGGGGTTTAGTGGGTCCTAGAGAGGTTTTTTGTTTAAATATTAGTCTTGAAAAGAAGTGGTACTGGGAGATGAGTACGGGGAGGAAACAAGGGATGGAGCTCAGAGGTGGATGGGGGGCGGAGACAGGGGAGGGAGTTTAGATGTGGGTAGGGGGCAGAGACAAGGGATGGTGCTTGGAGGTGGGTAGGGCGCGGAGACAAGGGAGAGAGCTCAGAGGTGGATAGGGGGAAGAGACAAGGGATGGAGCTCAGAGGTGGGTAGCGGGCAGAGACAAGGGATGGTGCTCATAGGTGGGTAATGGCTGGGGACAAGGTAGGGAGCTCAGAGGTGGGTAAAAGGCAGAGAGAAGGGTTGGTGCTCGGAGGTGGGGAGGGGGCAGAGATAAGAGAGGGAGCTCAGAGGTGGGTAGGGGACAAAGACAAGGGATGATGCTCGGAGGTAGGTAAGGGGTGGAGACAAGAGATGGAGCTCAGAAGTGGGTAGGGGGAAGATACAAGAGGTGACTTGGAAGGGAGGAGTACCTGTACTAATTATCTGTGAAAAAAATCCCTACCACCTACTAAATAAATATAACCTTTAGATGGACCTGTCCTTTAAATTCAAAATAATATACTGTTTATATATAGGCTTTATGTTAAAATCTTAGTTTTGAATAACTGCTGCAACGTTTTTTTTATTTCTCGTCTTTACTCTGGAGTATAAAAGCAGATGATCTTTGGGAAATGACCAATGTACTGTAATTCTTTTGCATAGGGATGAAGCTTTTATCCCAATCATTCTTACAACTGGCCCCTAGTGAATTGCAGAGCTGAAGTCAGCATGGGGTGCAGTCGTGAGTATATCATTTCATTAGCACTCAGTCCACTGTGAAGCTTCTTGGAATGTAGTTTAGCCTGTATTGATATGATTGGAAAAGCCCTGATACAGCAGTATTGCCGCAGACAGAGACACTGAGGCATGTGATGCTGTATGCTTTCTAATGCAGAAAGTCCATTAAACGACTGCCCACTGTAGACTCCAGCTGGTAGGACCTCATGCATTGTATTGCTAAACGTCTCTTATACAAGAAAATGCTCATTGCTTTTGCTCTCTTGGGTTTTTGTAGAACTTACTAGATAATTGCTTTGTTCTGTTTTTGCCTAAAATATTGAAAAGCATTGAAACAAAATGTGATAGGTTGAAGGTGTATATGTATATATTACTCATCGGCCACTTTATTAGTTACAAATTGCTAGTACCGGGTTGGAGCCCCTTTTGCCTTCAGAACTGCCTTAAAGCGGGAGTTCATCCATTTATTTAATTTTTCCTCTTTTCCCCTTAGATTCCTGCTCGTTTGGTCTAGGGGAATCGGCTATTTGTTTTAAAATATGAGCAGTACTTACCCGTTTTCGAGATGCATCTTCTCCGTCGCTTCCGGGTATGGGTCTTCGGGAGCGGGCGTTCCTTCTTGATTGACAGTCTTCCGAGAGGCTTCCGACGGTCGCATCCATCGCCTCACTCGTAGCCGAAAGAAGCCAAACGACGGTGCGGCTCTATACTGCGCCTGCGCACCGACGTTCGGCTTCTTTCGGAAAATCGTGACGCGATGGATGCGACCGTCGGAAGCCTCTCGGAAGACTGTCAATCAAGAAGGAACGCCCATTCCCGCAGCCCATACCCGGAAGCGACGGAGAGGATGCATCTCGTAAACGGTAAGTACGGATCATATTTTAAAACAACTAGCCGATTCCCCTAGGAAAAACGAGCATTAATCTAAGGGGAAAATGTGCTCTCTAAGGGTGAACCTCCGCTTTAAAGGAGCTGTAAAGTCAGAAGGTTTCTATGCAATAAGATAAAAAGCCTTCTGTGTGTAGCAGCTACTCTCAGCTCCCCTAATACTTACCCGAGCCCCATCTCTGTCCAGCGATGTCCATGAGTCCCTCGGCCGCCTGGGACTCTCCTCCTGAATGAACACACGGAGCTGCAGCTCGGCTCAGGTGCCCCCATAGCAAGCTGTTTGCTGTGGGGGCACTTGACAGGAGGGAGGGGCCAGGAGCACCGAAGAGGGACCTGATAAGGAGGATCTGGGCTGCCCTGTGCACTGCAACAGAACAGGTAAGTATAACATGTTTGTTATTTTAAAAACAACTAGACTTTATAATCACTTTAATTTTTTGTGGCATAGATACAACAAGGTGTTGGAAATATTCCTAAGGCCTCGTACAGACGACCAAACATGTCTGCTGAACACGTCACCGCGCTTTCTGTCCGCGCGGATTTCGGTTTGATGGTGTGTACAACCATCAGACCGAAATATCCCAGCGGACATGTCCGCTGAAAACGGTTCGGCGGACCGTTTTCATCGGACTGTCCGCTGGTGTGTAAGAGGCCTCAAAGATTTTGCTCCATAGTGACTTTAGTTGACTAAAATGTACTGGAGATATAGGGCCGGATTCATAAAGAGTTTTATACGCCAGTGTATCAGTAGATACGCCAACGTAACTCAAAATCTAAGCCCGTCGTAAGTTTAAGTGTATGCTCAAACTGAGATACACTTAAACCTAGCTAAGATACGACGGCCTGCGCGGTCGTATCTTAGGGTGTAATTTTTCCGCTGGCCGCTAGGTGGCGCTTCCGTTGTTTTCGCCGTAGAATATGTAAATGACTAGATACGCCGATTCACGAACGTACGCTTGCTCGTCGCAGTAAAGATACGCCGTTTCCGTAAGAGATACGCCGCGTAAAGTTAAAGCTGCCCCCTAGGTGGCGTAGGTTAAGCATGGCCGTCGTTCCCGTGGCAAAATTTTTAAATTTTACGTCGTTTGCGTAACTCGTCCGTGAATGGGGCTGGACGTAATTTATGTTCACGTCAAAACCAATGACGTCCTTGCGGCGTACTTTGGAGCAATGCACACTGGGAAATTCCACGGAGGGCGCATGCGCCGTTCGGGAAAAACGTCAATCACGTCGGGTCACCAATAATTAACATAAAACACGCCCCCTCATCCTCATTTGAATTAGGCACGCTTACGCCGGCCCCATTTACGCTACGCCGCCGTAACTTAGGAGGCAAGTGCTTTATGAATACAGCACTTGCCTCTCTGACTTACGGCGGCGTAGCGTAAATACGATACGCTGCCCCGCTGTAACAATGCACGGATCTACCTGAATCCGGCCCTTAGTCGACTAAATACGACTAAAACTAAAACAATTGCAGAAGACTAAAATGGGACTAAAACTAAATCAAAATTTGCTGCCAAAATGTATCACTGATCCTGACATATTCCCCGCTACAGCCAGAGGACGAGGGGGGGGGGGGGGGTCAGTCAAGCATACAGGGGCCCGGAGGCAGCAGGAAGAAGAGGAAGCTGTATAGGAGGGACGGTGGGGATGGCATATAGGGGAACCAATCCCTTTTGTTTTCCTTCTACGCCTGCTGAATGCCTGCAGGAGGGAGAGGAGGAGAAACAGTTTTTTAGCAGCTGCAGCTGGAAACGAGAGAAGTTGGTCTCCTCTGTATGTCGCCCCTGCTGCCCCTCCTATCCAGGTGTACAGGAAGGCTGCATGGACCGCCTGGAGCATGGGGCCAGGTCTCAATTGTGACCCTGCGACACCTGTAGTTACGCCGTGGACAGAATTTACACTAAACAGGAGATGATGTCCTGCGTGTTATCAAACCATGCACATTTCGGGATAACAGTCCAACCTTCACAAATCCTTTTTCTTGTTGTACCTGCACATTGTACAAAACCAACAAAGCCCACATGCCTTTGGTTGAATATAGCTTGACCAGCCCTCTGTTTAATTTCCTTACATTTACTATAATCAATCGATTCATAGATACGTACTGTTTTCAACTTTTATTTAGTACAATTACAATAGCCCTCAGAGGCAGATAATGTTTAACAAAAGAGAGAGGTTCTGGACATCAGACCCCTTCCCCTTCCTTCTCAGAAAAAAAAAAAAAAAAATGCTGTTGTATTATATGTGATATTGCATAGGCTACATTGAGCGTCCAATTACTAGACATGTGCACACTGAAATATTTTGTTTCGGAATTTCGTTTTCGTCCGAAAAATAAATTTATTTAGTTACTCCCGAAATTCGTTTTTATTTATTTCGTTAAAAAAATGCATTGGTCCGAAAATCCAAATGTATTAAGGTCGAATCTGTCATTGAAGGCTTATGGTGTCTATCGAATGTTCTAAGAAGATTCGACTGAATCTTTAAAAAAAAAAAAAAAAGATTCAACGGAGCAACGAAACTGTACAATGCCGCAATCATACATTTCCGGTCGAATGTTCCGCCTACAAGCTATAGAAGAATTCTAATGTTGTATGACTAATAATAATTATATTTATTAATTATTATTACTAGTCAACCAACATTAGAACTCTTCTATAGCCTATGGGCCGAGCATTTGACCATAAATGTACGCTTGCTGCGATCGTATGTTTTTAGCTACTTCGTCGAATCTTCATGTCTCTCTATGTCAAATCTTTTCTCTCTATGTCGACTCTTCTTCATGTCTCTATAATGTTGAATCTTTTCTCTCAATGTCAAATCTTTTCTCTTTATGTAGAATAATATTGGACTAATAGAGTTAAGGTTAGGCACATACGACCGCAACAAAAACGAAAATGAAGCATTTGTTTATGTCGGATCTTTCGGTTTTCATTCTCTGTGCTTTCGTTATCATTTGATAAAACGATAACGAAAATAACTGAAATTCGGATGAAAATGCATACGGACGAAAACGAATGCACATGTCTACCAATTACTAATTGTGCAACTTGCTGAATCTGGCCGCATCTAACAGTAAATTCAGCATGCTGTGATTTTGCTCATCACTAGTCATCTACAGTAATTCTCCATGCTCAGTCAGTGGACAGGTTTAATAAGAGAAATCCAGTTTACGTTAAAAATTCCACTGCAATTTCCAGCACCGGTATGTGGCTCTACCTCCTACCGTGCATGTCGCTGCAGGCAGATCTGAATTACACCATCCTGCATCCCCTGTGTTATTTGCGTTCTGAAACTGTCAAGTTGGATAAAGCTCACACTACCTTGAAAGAGCATACTAGCAAGTTTGATGTGGTTGCTTCCTAAATATTTTAAAACTTTAAACAGGTAGACGTCAGACCTTGGTTGGTTGAACTAGATGGGCTTGTGTCATTTTTGTCAACCTGACCACCTAAAACCAGAGCTGGAAAGGGTAAAGACTGCTCATACAACATACAGTGAGACCTGAGGAAGAGCAAATGGGTGAAGGATCTCCTCGACTAAGGGGAGGAATCAGATGGACGGGATGAAATTGCATAGGTTGTTCATGTGAAGAATGCTGGGTATTTATTTTGGAAAGTTCAGGTAACCCACCCATCCTAAAATTGCAGTTCATTGTAAGTCAAGGGTTGTGGGGAGGTATTAATTTGAGAAAAATACCACAGCGACTTGGTGGGTCAAGGGGTCTTTGGGGGGGAGGGGGTCAGTAAATATTGGATTTTCTACAAAACTGGGGGCCTATCTGGGTATGATGCTTGGTTTTTTGGTTGATCTCTCAAGAACTAGGATTGCTTAGCGGAAAAAGTAAGAACATGTGAATTTGTAACATCCTTGAGCTGGTTGGGGACATGGGTTGAGGACATGGGTGATTCTAGTTATAACTTGTACCTTTAAATACACCCAAAGACCCCCTCCTGGTTGCAAAAATGGAGGCTTGTCTGGAGACTGGTGCTTCCAATTGGTTGGTTATTGGGGGTTCTCCAAGGAGCTACATCCCCTTAGGAGAAAGTATGAATGTGTGAGTTTGTAACTTCCTTGTGCTGGTTTCGGTGTGGCTGACGACATGGGTGATTCTAGTTATAACTAGGGCTTTTTTTCAGCGGGATCGTGGGGGAAAGCAGTTCCGCCACCTCCAGAGCTGACTGTATGTAATAGCAAGGGGTTTTGGGGTGTGCTGCAGGGTCTATTGATGCTGGCTGCTGAGGGATATACAATGCCTGTCGCCGAGAATGTGTTTCCAGCACGACGGCACCGCGCTGATTCTCGGCGACATCTCACACTCGCTGGAATAGAAAAAGCACATTCCAGCGAGCGTGTCATAGAAGCGACGGGGGTCCGACTTGGATTCCCGTCAATTCTAGCCACGGCGTTTGGTATGAATCATGAGGGGGAACTCCACGCCAAATTTTAAATAAAAACACAGCATGGGTTCCCCCCCAGGGGCATACCAGGCCCTTAGGTCTGGTATGGGTTGTAAGGAGAACCCCCTACGCTGAAAAAACAGCATGGGGGTCCCCCCACAATCCATACCAGACCTGTATACAAGCACACCGCCCGGCCGGTCAGAAAGGAAGGGGATGAGTGAGTGCCCCCCCTCCTGAGCCGTACCAGGCCGCATGCCCTGCGGCCCCCCCCACCCCAAAGTACCCTGTCCCCATGTTGATAAGGACATGGCCTCTTCCCGACAACCCTGGCCATTGGTTGTCGGGGTCTGCGGGGCGGGGGGCTTTAATAAGGGGGCCCCCAGATACCGCCCCCCCCACCCTGGAGGAAAAGTGTAAATGAAAATAAACACACAACACAGGGTTTTAAAATAATTTATTAGTCAGCTCAGGGTTTTTTTTCCGTGTAGGGGGTTCTCCTTACAATCCATACCAGACCTAAAGGCCTGGTATGCCCCTGGGGGGGAACCCATTTCGTTGTTTTATTTTAAATTTGGCGCGGAGTTACCCCTCATGATTCATACCAAACGCTGCGGCTAGAATTGGCGGGAATCCAGGTCGGATCCCCGTCGCTTCTATGACGGCTTGTTCCCATTGCGGTGTTGGGTAGGGGGTGGATTCAAGGAATAGTGATCGGAGGTGGGTAGGGAGTGGAGCCAAGGAGTGGTGCTCAGAGTTGGGTAGGGAGTGGAGCCAAGGAATGGTGCTCGGAGTTGGGTAGGGAGTGGAACCAAGGAATGGTGCTCGGAGTTGGGTAGGAAGTGGAACCAAGGAATAGTGATCAGAGGTGGGTAGGGAGTTGAACCAAGGAATGCTGCTCAGAGTTGGGTAGGGAGTGGAACCAAGGAATGGTGCTCAGAGTTGGGTAGGAAGTGGAACCAAGGAATGCTGCTCAGAGTTGGGTAGGGAGTGGAACCAAGGAATGGTGCTCAGAGTTGGGTAGGGAGTGGAGCCAAGGAATGGTGATCGGAGGTGGGCAGGGAGTGAAACCAAGGAATGATGCTCAGAGTTGGGTAAGGAGTGGAACCAAAGAATGCTGCTCGGAGGTAAGTAGAGGCAGGGAGAAGGGGTGACTCAGAAAGGGGATGTTCCTGCACCTATTCTCTGAGAAAAAAAAGCCCTGGTTATATTTTGCACCTTTAGGTACACCCAAAGACTCTCTCCTTGCTGCATTGCCGAAATTGCTTCTTGTCTGTTATGTAAATGTTTTTAATTTAATTTTGTGAATAAAATGTAAATTTTGTAAAAAAAAAATTGTAAATAAACACATGTCACACTTTGTTATTATGTTAAGGGTAGAAGGACCAAGGTTAACACATCCTTTAGCCATGCATGAACAGTATGCCATGGGCTATCCCCACAGCTCTGTTTTCCGAATGACAAAGCATCATGACATGGGTGGGGCTTTTTTACACTAGACAATTGAACTGTCTTTAAGAGTTTGACTTACTTTACCAAGTTGAGTAAGCAATTTAAATTACGTAGATAGGATGTAATTTTTTTCATGTAATGTCTTAGAAATATGAGTTATACGGCGATGGATAATGCTGCCCTACAGAGTGCATTTTGCATAGCCACCGTGCATTACAGACAAGGCTGATCATGATACCCAAAGGAATTTCTGCTGTACAGTAAAGGTTTTTCCTTATGTGTAAATGGACAAAGATGCTTTAATGTGCTGTAAGTCAGACACAGAGAGAATGCTGGGGTGAGAGCAATCTGTTCAGGTCAGTGTGCAGTGAGATCACATTCTGTCACTGCACGTTGTCTGGAGCTCTCGATATATTTGTCCCAAAGGATCTACCAGGCTTCATCTCTTGCAGATCTACATAGAGTGTGTCATGCATGCATATAAATTGTTGATTGGGCCAAGGCACTTTCTTCCTCGCTAAACCTTTTCCAAAGGCCTTTTCTGTTAAACACACCCAGATGCAGTTTGACAGATGAGGGGCTAATTGCTCTGTGAATTACCTCTATCGATCCCTGTTTCATGTTGAGCCAAACAAACAAAAGATATTAATGCTTCGGAAAAATGAATGATGACCTTTCTCAGCAAACACAGCTCCCGGCACCTGATTATTGGTGATTCCAAAGAGCAGCGGTCAATCGCAATAGCCGTAACGCTATGATCACTTTAATAAGCTTGCCTGACCTTCTCTGCCATGTTAAGTGGTTTAAATTTATTTGCCCAACAACAGTGCAGCTTTCACTTAAAGACACAGAACATTCAATTCTACTTAGGGATGTGTGGAGTTCTTTGATTTTGCTGTAGCAGCCTGAAAATCACCTGCCGTTGGGAGATGTTATCTCTAATGTACATTACAATGCAATCCATTCCATGGATTAAGTCACATGAGAAATCTATATTGACGTAGCTGGGTGTTTTTTTTCTTTATCCATCATATTTCTTAGGTTTAGTCTTAAATTGTTAATGTAGAGTGGGGTTGTTGATTTCTGGAACTGAAGCCAAATGCGTCTCTGTATTGAATACATGGGTAAACACTGCAGAATCGCATACAAGGCATGACAATTTATGGAGCAAACATTTTCTTCTACCATGTTTTGGTTTGTTTTGTCTTTTTATGGTGTAGACCAGGTGTCTGCAACCCGCGGCTCCGGAGCCGCATGCGGCTCTTTTGAACATTTGCCGTGGCTCTGGGGCACCTTTTGAGGGTAACGAGTAATCTACCTGATTACTCTTACCCTCGCGGTAACACCGTTCCCATTACTTGGGCGACGTTACCGCAATTGCATCTACCGCGGGGGGTCATGTGGCCACAGGCCTGAGATTCGGTCACGGCGCGTCATGTGACTGGCCTGTCTGTGCTCGTGACCCGGGTAGCGCTGATGCATGCACGTGCCTGGAGTCTCCCGCTCGCCTCAGCCTGTCACGACTCGAGAGCTCTCAGCTCAGCCCGCGACATATCCCCCGCGGAGGCTCCGCTCCGGATCAAAGACCATGGCCCTGCGAAGAGAGAGACATACGACGAGTGACACAGACAGTAAGGGCACTAGAGCAGGCAGCGCAGGTGAAGAGCGGCCTAGTCTAGGGCCAGCCTGGGCATGTGGAGGCGGAATCTTATCTGATATTGACAATATCAGATAAGATTCCACCTCCACATGCCCAGCAACTGCAATACTGTACAATATTTTGCGGCTCCCAGTTTTTTTTTTTTTTTTCTTCGGAAACTGGTCCAAGTGGCTCTTTATGTCTTAAAGGTTGCAGACTCCTGGTGTAGACCAATGGTTTGTATAGAAGAATCTGCAGCACAATGCCAACAGAACAAGGGCAAAGGTAAGTGTGTGATGTAGCAAAGGTGAAGGCCATGGTGCCATGTTATAGCTTCACTGAGAGACAATAGCCAATACAATAGCCAAGCAATCAGTTTAGTTGCGGAAAGTGGAAAGATAGGATGGACCCGTAGGTTTATTTTACTGATATTTTTAACTTAAAGGGGTTGTATGTGTTTTGTTTTTTTACTTAACCACTTCCATACAGGGCATTTTCACCCCCTTCGTGCCCAGACCAATTTTTGTTTTAACGCTGTCGCACTTTGAATGACAATTCCTCGGTCATGCGACGTGGCTCCCAAACAAAATTGACACCCTTTTTTTCCCATAAATAGGGCTTTCTTTTGGTGGTATTTGATCACCTCTGCGGTTTTTATTTTTTGCGCTATAAACAAAAGAAGAGCGAGAATTTTGAAAAAAAAAAACGCATGATCTTTTACTTTTTGATTTAATAAAAATCATAATTAAAAAAAACAAAAAAAACATTTTTTTTCCTCGGTTTAGACCGATACGTTATCTTCTACATATTTTTGGTAAAAAAAAATAGAAATAAGCGTATTTGATCGGTTTGCGCAAAAGTTCTAGCGTCTACAAAATAGGGAATAGAATTATGGCATTTTTTTTTTTTTTTACTAGTAATGGCGGCGATCTGCGATTTTTATTGTGACCGTGACATTGCGGTGGACATATCGGATACTTTTGACACATTTTTGGGACCATTCACATTTACACAGCGATTAGTGCTATAAAACTGCACTGATTACTGTATGAATGTGACTGGCAGGGAAGGGGTTAACACTAGGGGGCGCTGAAGGGGTTAAATATGTTCCCTAAAGTGTGTTCTAACTGTAGGGGGAGGGGGACTCACAAGGGGAGGAGATGGATGTGTGTTCCTCTGTACTGGGAACACACATCAGTCTCCTCACCGCTGACAAGACATGGATCTGTGTGTTTACACACACAGATCCATGTTCCTGCCGTGATTACGGGCAATCGCGGGTGCCAGGCGGCCATCGCGGCCGCCGGGAATGCGCACCGGGTCCCGAGCAATGCAGCGGCCGGAAAACCAAGGACGTCATATGATGTCCAGTCTGAAGGACGAAGTGTTCCCGCCGATGTCATTTTACTATGACTCGGTAGGGAAGAGGTTAAACAACAAACATGTTATACTTACCTTCACTGTGCAGTTTTGCACAGAGTGGCCCCTCTGGAGAAGAGATGCTTGAGAGGGGATATTATATGATTTCAATTTACAAATACCATACTGGTGACCCCACAATAGGGATAAAACGTTTTTGCGGAAGGGAGTTTAACAAGACACGTGGCCACTCATTAAAATTAGAAGAAAAGAGGAAAACCTTAGACTACATAGAGGGTTCTTTACTGTAGGAGCGGCAAGAGTGTGGAATTCCCTTCCACAGTCGGTGGTCTCAGCGGGGAGCATCGATATTTTCAAAAAACTATTAGATAACCACCTGAACGGCCACAACATACAGGGATATACAATGAAATACTGACATGTAATCACACACATAGGTTGGACTTGATGGTCTTTTTTCAACCTCATCTACTATGTAACAATGAGTAATTTTCTAGCAAAAAAAATATGTTTTTACTTATTTTACCATTTTTTTTATTCACGATCATTTTTCGGGTTGTAAAAAACAACGTTTTTTTTTTTAAATTGTCATTTAAAATTATCGTGTGCGGGCTTCAGAGCTTTTTTTGGGTTCTGAAAAACGGTCAATTATTTTTTCGAACATGCTCTATTTTTTCAAAACGTTTTAAACAATGTCGTTTTTCGGGTTGTAAAAAATGATCATGTGTGGGCTTTAATGACATGAAAAAGCCGCGCATGCTCAGAAGCCAGTTATGAGACGGGAACACTCGTTCTGGTAAAACTACCGTAATGGAGTAAGCACATTCATCACGCTGTAACAGACAGAAAAGCGCAAATCGTCTTTTACTAACACGAAATCAGCTAAAGCAGCCCAAAGGGTGGCGCCATCCGAATGGAACGTCCCCTTTATAGTGCCGTCGTACGTGTTGTACGTCACCGCGCTTTGCTAGCGCATTTTTTCTTTTTAACGATCGTGTGTAGGCAAGGCCGTTTTAATGATGAAGTTGAAAAAAACTTTGGGCTAGATTCAGGTAGATGCGCCCAGTATTACGGTGGCGCAGCGGATCGTATTTACGCTGCACCGCCATAAGTTTGAGAGGCAAGTGCTGTATTCACAAAGCACTTGCCTCCTAACTTTCGGCCGCGTATCGTAAATGGGGCCGGCTTAAGCGCGCGTCATTCAAATGAGGATGAGGGGGGCGTGTTTTATTTAAATTAGGTTGACCCCGCGTATTTTACGTTTTTTTACGAACGGCGCATGCGCCGTTCGTGAAAGAATCCCAGTGCGCATGCTCGAAATTCCGACGCAAATCGTCATTGCTTTCGACGTGAACGTAAATTACGTCCAGCCCTATTCGCGAACGACTTACGCAAACGACGTAATAAATTCAAATTTCAAAGCGGGAACGACGTCCATACTTAACATTGGCTGCGCCACCTAATAGCAGGAGCAACCTTACGTCGAAAAAGCCTAACGTAAACGACGTAAATAAATTGCGCCGGGCGTACGTATGTTTGTGAATCGGCGTATCTAGGTCATTTTCATATTCTACACCGAAAACAACGGAAGCGCCCCCTAGCGGCCAGCGTAATATTGCAGATAATTATACGCAGCCGTATTCAAGTTACGTTGGCGGAGGAAGCCTATTTTTTGAACGTATCTGCCTTTGAGAAACGGCGTACAGATACGACGGCGCAGATTTGAAATTACGGCGGCGTATCTGGAGATACGCCGCCGTAACAGCTACCTGAATCTAGCCCAGTGTGTTTTCTAGAGCCTGAAAACGTTTTTTACAACCCGAAAAATGATCGTGTGTACGCGGCATCAGAATTGGCTTGGGAGGCAAGTGGTTAAAGCGGTGGTTCACCCTGAAAAGCAAGTTTCTACCATGAAATCCAGCATACTAGCGTGAGCTACAGTATGCCTTTATTTATTTTTTTGCGCCGTACTCACTGTATAATCCCATAGTTAAGTTTCAGACTCCCTGCGGGGAATGGGCGTTCCTATGCAGAGGGGACAATGATTGACGGCCAGCTATGGCGCGTCACGCTTCCTGAGTAGGACTGCGCACAGACTAGGAGCTGACTTTGCAGGCGCCGTGAAGAGCCAAGTCCTATTTCGGCTATTTCAGGGAAGCGTGAAGCGCCATAGCCGGCCGTCAATCATGTTCCCCTCTGCATGGGAACGCCTACTAGTCTGAAACTTAACTACGGGATTAAACAGTGAGTACGGCGCAAAAAAATTAAATAAAGGCATACTGTAGCTCGCGCTAGTATGCTGGATGGCATGTTAGAATTTTTTTTTTTTAGGCCGCTTTAAAATCAAAAATAAAAAAGTGACCATGTCCCTTCAAAAGTTTCTGCCGTGGGCAATATAGCCCCAAGCCGTCAGTGGCAGATAACAACTAATAAAAAAAAATTAGTATAAAATAACAGTAGATACCCAACGCTCGTGACCTTTTAAGTGCTACTTTCATTCAGCAACGGACATAATTACAAGCAGGAAAATATGGCAGGAGATTATTACATTCTGTGCGCGGAAAAGGTGTTGCTACTAGTAGATCAAACGTCCCCCCTTCCTAATAACCTGCTGGAATCTGCGCAAGACGCCTGTGCTGGCTCGATCATCGCACTTCCAGTCCAGTTTATCTGTACCAGCCAAAGTCCTCCATTTAATGAAGTTATTATCCAGGCCCCCCTAAGGCTTGATTTTAATTCGTCTTCCAGATTAGCCATCGCGCACACACTTGTTTTCGCCGCCGTTTGGAAGAGCACGGGAATAGCAGAGCATTTTTTTTTTTTTTTTTCTAGGTGGGGACAAAAGGCAGATCTCTCGTTGAGAAGCCGAAAAAATTCTCTCCTTCCCGATTCCGCTCACCTTTTGTGTTTTTTTTTAGCGTTTTGAATGGAGTCACGCTCACTCCCCTACCCGATGGCTCAATGGGACCGCTGCCTCTTTATTTTGCCCTAAAAAGGTCATCCATGTCAGAATTTCTCTGTGCAATTCTTCAGATAATACAGAACATATTTCTCTGTTATCAGTGTGTGGCAGCTCAATTATTTGTGTAAACTGGGGATTGCCTATCATCTAGAAAGGTTCTCTGTTATAACATGGTTTTAAAGGACTCCTTGCTGGGTCATGAGATTTCAAAGAGCAGGCGCATATCATCTACTGAGATGTGTCAGCCGCTGAAAGACGTATTGAATGTACCCCAAGTATTCCTATTATATCACGCAGCACAAAACCGGATAGCATTAGGACTTAACCCTTCATTGGATTGTGGAGCACAAATTAAGATACATGACACTAGCTTCTTCGAGACGGCAGAGGTCAAAAGCTCCCTAGATCCGAAAACAAACGGTAAGAGTGAAAAAAAGATAATATCAGACATAGGACAGATTGGCGCTACTATATCAGGCTCTGATTCTGATCTTATCATCATGAATATACAAAGGAGAAATTGCGCTTTATAAAAAAGCACTTATTTTATTATTTTCCATTTCTAGATTGTACTGCGACATTCCTGCATCACCCTTGCCCTGATGAAGAGGCATTACTCTCCATAGCCTCGAAACATTGGCACTTCTGTCTGTATCCACTAGACAGTTTCTGAAAGGGTTTTGTTGCATTTTTTGTCGCTATAATATATATAACTGTTAGTCTGTGTCTTATCATTAGTGATGCTCAGCGCCGTTGATAATTGCATACCCTTGGCCGTGCCTTTTTTCCTACTTGGTCAGGTGGATGCTTTGTATTTCATGTTGTTGTTAATACTAATTTTGATATGTTGTCTACGAACAACATTATTTAATAAAATGTTATACTTTTTTGATACATTGTTGTTGACTATTTAGTCTTTACTCATTAACCAGTCTCCCACGTTTAAAAATCCCACTGAGGAAACACACCCCTTTGGGGGTACAGCAATCAGCCTATAAAAAAGTATTTTACCATCTTTACAAACCCTACAGAAATGTAATTTGCTACTGCAAGAACATTGAAGGCTTGATTTACTAAGGCAAATAGGCTTGTTCATTTTGCAGGGGAATTTTTACTTTGCCAGGGTATTTCATTTTAGCTCCACATCCACGCTATGGCCCAGATTCTTGTCCACTGGGCGTACCTCTGCGGCGGCGTAACGTATCCGATTTACGTTACGCCGCCGCAAGTTTTTCAGGCAATTGCTTTATTCACAAAGCACTTGCCTGTAAAGTTGCGGCAGCGTAGCGTAAATCAAGCGGCGGAATTCAAATTCGGCGGGTAGGGGGCGTGTATCATTTAAATGAAGCGCGTCCCTGCGCCGAACGAACTGCGCATGCGCCGTCTGTAAAATATCCCAGTGTGCATTGCTCCAAATGACGTCGCAAGGACATCATTGGTTTCAACGTGAACGTAAATGACGTCCAGCCCCATTCATGGACGACTTACGCAAACGACGTAACTTTTTAAAATTTCGACGTGGGAACGACGGCCATACTTAACATTGGCTGCGCCTCATATAGCAGGGGAAACTTTACGCCAGGAAAAGCCTAACGTTACTGCGTCGGCCGCGCGTACGTTCAGGAATTTGCGTATCTAGCTAATTTGCATACTCAACGGGGAATCTGACGGAAGCGCCACCTAGCGGTCAAAAAAAAATTGCATTTTAGATCCGACGGCGTAAGAGACTTACGCCTGTCGGATCTAATGGATATCTATGCGTAACTGATTCTAAGAATCGGTCGCATAGATACGACGGCTCAGATTAGGACTACGACGGCGTACATGGCGCTGCGCCGTCGTAAGTCCTATGAGAATCTGGGCCAGTGTATTTTTGGTACGTTGCACTTGTAGTACCCTGCTCCTGTTGAACAGGCGCTGCTTTAAATTTGGTGGGGGTCTGAGCTGTTATTTGGCTCAGACTAGTGTGATTAAGGGCAATTTAGCCTCTGTTCCAGCCATGGCTGTGCTGAGAGTATCCACCATTGCTCGCCTGGGGATGTTATTACCACCCCAGGCCAAGGCTGGCAGCAGCAAGGTCAAGGTGTATTGAGTACTTAAGGGGCAGACACCATTGGTGCGGGGTCGTCTGTCCGCGTCTCGTGGCCCGCCTGGCCCGAGGTGCATGTTCTGAATTTTAGTTCCAGGATACACGCAGGGGGGAATGATTTTGGGGTCCGTAAAATCAGGGCTCTGATCACGGACATCAAAGCAGACATGGAGCGGCTGCGAGCGGCCTTTCCGGGGACAGTGCTGGTGTGGTCGGACATTGTTGCCCGCACACAATGGCGCAAGGCTCGGTCCGTGACCAAGCTCAATAGAGCCAGGACGCGGGTTAATCGGGTGGTAGGAAAATTTGTGGCACGCCTTTGGGGGCTGGTGGTACGCCATCAGGAACTGGAGACCAACGTGGGCATGTATCTGAGGAGGGACGGGGTTCATCTGACGGATGTGGGGATCGCTCTTTGGTCTATGGGGATACAAGAAGGGATTCAGAGAGCGCTGAGGGTGTGTGGGGGCCCTTAAAGGTGGAGGTGTCATCCTTTCGGGCTGTGGCGGTTATTTCTGTTGGTCTTTTATGGTGGCAGTAGAAAACGTGTGAAAACGGGGGTGTGGGGCTCATCAGTATGATGGGCCCCTTAGGTGTATTCCAGCGAAAGGTTAGTTGGAATATGGTAATGTTTGCACTGCGGGCGGGGGTTGTCTCCGAGCGCACTACACGGACTGGAGGCCTAAGTTTAATGTTTGCTCGCAGTGCATTGTTCATACTGTTATATAGTGTAAAATGTGGAGACCGGGGGGCTGCCAGAAAAGACCAACAGAGTGGGGTTATTGTATGTGATTGATGTGTTGGATATTTATGTTTCATTTAATTTGGAGTTTTGGATATTGATTATGTTTTAATAAAATAGGCTGTTGTGGCCAGTTTACTCCAAAGCAAAGGTGTGGTCTCTTTACTATATAGTTAAGTGGGGGACAATGAAGGGGTGGAGTATCTGGGGTCTCAACGGTCTAGGTATTGGGTCACATCTGGGCTACACTAGTCAAGGGAGGCCCGGAGCAAAAAGACAGCAAGAATAGCAGAGGGCCGGGCATGACAGTGTGTCTAGTGACACAGGCAGGTTTAGGCATCGTGGATGGGGGAGGTGTGAGGAGCAGGATTGGTTGGGAGAGGGGTGTGGTGCTAGGTGGAGCAGGATTGGCTAATAGTTGAGTGGGGGAGCTAGGAGAGCAGGATTGGGCACAAGAGGCAGGGGAGTGGCAATATAAAAGAGTGCGGCGGGGCCAGCGAGGTCAGTTGCAGCTTGGAGAGCACAGAGGAATCAGCTTTTCCCACCCTCCCTCCCTTATTGCATTACCAGTTGTTGTCGGTGTCTTTTTCTTTTGCAGGTACGGTTGGACGGTCGTCACGACAGCTGGGTTGGCGGTTATTTCTGTTGGTCTTTTATGGTGGCAGTAGAAAACGTGTGAAAACGGGGGTGTGGGGCTCATCAGTATGATGGGCCCCTTAGGTGTATTCCAGCGAAAGGTTAGTTGGAATATGGTAATGTTTGCACTGCGGGCGGGGGTTGTCTCCGAGCGCACTACACAGACTGGAGGCCTAAGTTTAATGTTTGCTCGCAGTGCATTGTTCATACTGTTATATAGTGTAAAATGTGGAGACCGGGGGGCTGCCAGAAAAGACCAACAGAGTGGGGTTATTGTATGTGATTGATGTGTTGGATATTTATGTTTCATTTAATTTGGAGTTTTGGATATTGATTATGTTTTAATAAAATAGGCTGTTGTGGCCAGTTTACTCCAAAGCAAAGGTGTGGTCTCTTTACTATATAGTTAAGTGGGGGACAATGAAGGGGTGGAGTATCTGGGGTCTCAACGGTCTAGGTATTGGGTCACATCTGGGCTACACTAGTCATGTACTTTACTGTGTACCATCCCGGCTGCTAGGCCAGTGAGAGGGACCTATCCGTTGAGAAATACCCACTCTGGCTAGAGTGAGGACGAGAACTGTTTGCTGGAAACAGGAGTGTTTCCTTACTTTGTGACTGTGCACCTGAACCTACCTACCCTTCCACCCCTCATACTTCTTTTCTTCTGAAGTTCTCCCAAATAAATCCAAGAAAAAGAAGTGCATTGTGTGGACATTGAAATTCTTCAGACTCTCCTTTCACCCTGGACAGCGAGAATATAGAGGTAACGTGTCACCCAAAATATAACCAGCAGCTCCTGCAGGGGTAGTGCTGCACACTGTTCATGCGTTTTTAGGAGAATTACCATTGGATTCTATGGAATGTGCATTTTGATAAAAGCTCATCAAGGATGCAGCATGCAGGACTTTTTTGAAACAAATCACACCTAAAAACCTTAGCAGTGGCGGCTGGTGTTTTTTATTTTGGGGGGTGGCAACTCCCTTCCCCCGTAGGACAGTCAGGACATTAAAGCCCTGCACTTACCCCATCTAGGAAGCGGGCGGGCAGCGTGTCCAGCCGCTTTCTTCCTCCCCCTGTGGTGTGGATCACGGGGGCTTCCGCCATGCATTCCCCTTCTCCTAGGCATCCAATAGGATCACCTGACCTTTCAGTCAGTCGGGAAATGGGTATCAGACCCGCGGTTCCTGATTGGCAGAGGGACAATTCAATGTTATAAAAGCGAATGTTTATGCAATGCTTTGCACCACGAGTCCACCCTATTTTGAAGCCTATTAGAGCCTCTGGCTCCAATCAGGTGCTTAAAAAAAAACACCCCACGCCGCTGTAATTCATGCGCCCGGCGACCTGAAAGGGTCTGGATGCATGAATAGGGGGTGACCGCAGTGGCCATGGATAGATTCATGCTATGCATGGGTAGGGGTTACGGACCCGATATCCTGGAGCCTCAGTGTTGTGGATGGAACTGGCAGTAGAGGAAGCATTTAGCTGCAGATGGAGCAGAGCTGATGATTCCTCTATTGCACCGGAACCTGTCCCAGTGAAGCCAAATGCAACATTTCTACAGCTGGCCCCCGGTGACTCTTGGAGATCAGAAACTGAAGGATCATTGAATTAAAGGTCAGTTTCTAAAAATTATAATATATACAGTATATATATATATATATATATATACCATATATATATATATATATATTAATGGGCATAACTGTTCTTCAATGGTTACTAAAAGTGTGCTTTCTAAAAGTGCACCAAAACTCCTGAATGCAGTGACAAATTGTGACAAAAAATTACAGCTTCAAAAAACTTGCCATGCCTCTTACTAAATACATTGGACTGTCTACTTTCCAAAAAGGGGTCATTTGGGGGGTTTTCATACTGTCCTGGTATTTTCGGCCTCAAGAAATGTACATCAGTACATCAAGATTGATACATTTTCCGATATATATACCATAGTTTGTGAACTCTAACTTTTCTACTGACAGGGGCGGACTGACAACTCATGGGCCCCCCCGGGCAATAGGAGATTATGGGGCCCCCAGGCAATAGGAGAAGATTATGGGGCCCCTGGGCAATAGGAGATTATGGGGCCCCCAGGCAATAGGAGAATATGGGGCCCCCAGGCAATAGATTATGGGGCCACACAGTATATACATACAAACACACACTATACACACACAATATACACACATAGGGCTAGATTCACATAGATCAGCGGATCTTTAGATCCGCGTGATCTATGTGATTTAAGATACGCTGCCACAAGTTTGAGAGGCAAGTGGGTAATTCACAAACCACTTACCTCCAAACTTGCGGCGGCGGATCGTAAATCCCCCGGCGGAATTAAAATTCCGCGGCTAGGGGGAGTGTACTATTTAAATCAGGCGTGTCCCCGCGCCGATTTAAATGAGCATGCGCAGTCCGTGAATTTTCCCGGCGTGCATTGCTCCCACTGACGTCGCTAGGACGTCAGTGGTTTTGACGCTTACGTAAATGATGTCCATCCGTATTCGAGAACGATTTACGCAAACGACGTGAAAAAAAAAATTTGACGCGGGAACGACGGCTATACTTAACATTGGCTGCGCCTCATAGAAGCAGGGATAAGTATACGCCGGAAAAACGCTACGGAAACGTCGTAAAACCACTGCGTCGGGCCCGCGTACGTTCGTGAATTGGCGTATCTCGCTGATTTACATATTATTCAGCGTAAATCAGCGAGAACGCCCCCCGCGGCCATTTTTAAATTGCATTTAAAATCCGACGGTGTAACACAGTTACACCTGTCGGATCTTAGTCATATCTATGCGTAACTGATTCTGTGAATCAGGCGCATAGATACGACCAGCCTAAGTCAGAGATACGACGGCGTATCAGGAGATACACCGTCGTATCTCTTTCGTGAATCTAGCCCATAGTATACATACACACAGAATACACACACATTGAAAAGGTACTGGAGGGCAGCTATAATCTTGGTATTTTTTTAAAAACACAGATTTGTACATACTGTCCCTGGTTTCACTGAGGCTGGCAACCCTGATGGGGCCCCCTAGTGGTCAAAGAAAATGTACCTCTCCAAGCCCCCAATCACCTTTGATAGCTCCCGCCCTGTTGGCATGGGGCCCTCGGGTAATGCCCGAGTGCCCGAATTGTTCAGTCCGCCCCTGCCTACAGACTAAATAATATACACTGATTTGGGTAATTTTCACCAAAGAGATGTGGCAGAATAAATTTTTACCTAAATTTACAAAGGAAGAATATTTATTTGCAAAATTATAAGACAGAAACTGTGAAAAAAATGATAAAAATGTTATTTAGGTACATTGTTGTATGACCGCACAATTGTCATGCAAAGTGTGACAGCGCTGAAAGCTGAAAATTGGCCTGGGCAGGAAGGGGGTGAAAGTGCTCGGTATCAGTGCTGGACTGGGACAAAAATGTGGCCCTGGACTTCATCCAGACCGGCCCAGGGCACAACACATCACGATACAGTGCACATCAGGGCACAGTACAGAGCTCAGCACATCAGGGCCCATCACAGCACATCAGGGCACACCACATTGAGGCAGAGCACAACGGGGCACGGGGCACATCAGGGCACATGGCACATCAGGGACTGGGGCACATCAGGGCACAGGGCACATAGCACATCAGGGCACATAGCACATCAGGGCACAGGGCACATTATGGTGCTCATCGTTTACCAGCCAGCATGCAGAGTAGCACAGGAAGCATGTGTAATATGTTCTCTCTCCTGTCACGGCAATCACTCGGCTCCCCGGCGCCCCCTCCTTTCTTCTCGTCTACTCCAGATGATGTCACAAGCAAATGGGGATGGACGAGAAGAGAGGAGGGGCCGCCGGGGAGCAGCGTGAGTGCCGTGACAGGAGAGAGAACATATTACACACGCTTCCTGCGCTACTTTGCATGCTCGCTAAATCTCGATCTACCCGTCAGGCGCCAGCTGTCGGCGATTGAAGGGTAAATCGCCACGGACCTCCCACCGGCCCACTGAGCCATCGGGCCACCGGGAATCTTCCGATAGTCCCGATGGCCAGTCCATCCCTGCTCGGTATTGAAGCGGTTAATCAAGTGAAATTTCATACAATACCATGCAGTAGTAAATTCTAATTTTGCTTTTAGAAAACAATTCTAGTCTTCATATGGCTTTGTGTTAAATTACCCTTGCAGAGTCTAGTTCCTATGTTTGAAATAAAAAAAGAAGGAGAAGAAGAAGCTGACTTCGGGGAATTAATGACAGACTTAAAAATGTCTTGTTCAGACACGGGGAGAGGAAACATAGACTGGTCTAAGGGGAGACACATCTTAAGGCAAAGAGCATCCTGCAATTCTTCCAAGTCACTGACTCACAATTCCGACTCTCAGGGCATCTCTGCTTCTGGAGACCGAGGCTGGGGAATAAAAAGCCAACACAACAATGGCTGCACACAAGTGACATAGAGCATAGGTGTGCGCAGCCTATTGCATTAGGGTGTGCACCCCAAAGCCCAAACATATTTGCATGTGTGTATACAGTATAATGATGGTGTCAGCAGAGTGGTGGACGGAGTCAGTAGGGCAGAGATTGGTGTCAGTAGGGCAGTGGACAGTGTTAGTAGTTTTTTATTTTTATTATATATTTATTTTATTTTAGGAGCCCCATTAGGGAGCTTTGGTGAAATATCAGGGGTCTATTTCTGTGTGTTACTGCACACTTAACGCAGTATATTTCTGTGCATTACTGCATGTTTAAAGCAGTATATTCCAGTGTGTTACTGCACATTTAAAGCAGTATATTTCTGTGCATTAGTGCATGTTTAACGTTGTATATTTCGGTGTGTTATGTGCCATTTAATGCTGTATTTTTCTGTGCGTTAGTGCACGTTTAACGCAGTATACTTCGATGCAATCTGCACCACACAGGGTGATTAGGGTGTGCCCAGGCACACCTGGCACACCCTGTGCGCACGCCTATGACATAGAGCCGCTCTATTGTGTACTCTGTCACATTGTCATCTAATAGACAACTTTTACCCAACAAAGACTCATTAGACATGATTCCATTCCATGGGCTGGTCTTCAGTGGCTTCAACTGTAGCGTTAGATACCCTTAGTATGTTGGTCCATGTACATAGAATAGCAAGAGCTTATGAAGATTTTTTTATTATTATTTTATTGTAGAATTACTAACATGAACAACGAAGTCTGAGTAAAACAATCAAATTAAACCACAAAATGTAAGTAGTTTAACCCCCAGTAGTCTTCAAACTGCGGCCCTTTGCATGCCCTTATCCAGCCCTTGGGGCACTATTGTTTCCACTAATTCAAGGAACTCTTCCTCCCACTGATACCTAAAATGGGGCACTATTCTTCACACTGACACCAATGATGGGGCACGTTCCCCCAATCATACAAATGATGGGGCACTATTCCTCTCACTAACACAAATGATGGGACACAATCCCCCCCCGCGCTGATACCAAAGATGGGGCACTATTCCCCCCCTTGTCATACTAAATATGAGGCACTATTCCCTCCACTGACACCAATGATGGGACACTATCCCCCCGCGCTGATACCAATGATGAAGCACTAATCCTCCCACTGATTCAATGATGGGACACTATTCCTCCCACTGATTCAATGATGGGACACTATTCCTCCCACTGATACCGATGATGGAGCACTATTCCCCCACTGATACTGATGATGGGGCACTATCCCTCCCACTGATACAAAAGATGGGGCACTATTCCCTCCACTGACACCAATAATGGGGTACTATTCCTCCCACTCATACCAATGATGGGGCACTATTACTCCCACTGATACCAATGATGGGGTGCTATTCCACCCACTGAAAGCTTTATTATTGCTGGGGAGGTATATTGTTGCTGGGGAGGGTGAATTGTTGCTGGGGGATCTACTGTTGAGGGAGTGGTCTATTATTGATGGCTGCTGGGAGATCTATTGTTTCTAGTGCAAGTCTATTGTTGCACAGGGGTCTTGTTGCTGGGGGTCTATTGTTGACGGGGGTCTATTTCTGCAGGGGATCTATGGTTTCCTGGCGCCTCTATTGCTGCTGGGGGTCTATTGCTGTGCACTGCTGGAAGATCTATTGTTGCTGCCAAGTGTCTAGTGTAGCTGGGGTGGAATTTTGTTGCTGAGGTCCATTGTTGCCTGGGGAATCTTTTGTTGCCGGGGGGGGTTATATTGCTGCTGGCTGCAGGGGATCTACTTTACTGCTTTTCTTGATATCATTAACAAATTCTATACAAATCACTTAGCACCAAAAAATGATTTTGTTTTTTTTTAAAAGGGGCAGTACTGGGGGGTGGGTAGAAGGTGGAACCAAGGGACACTGCTCAGGGGTGGGTAGGGGGCGGAGACAAGGAGTGACTTAGAAGAGGGGAGGACCTACATCTATTCTGCAAGGAAAAAAAGCCCTGATCATCTTCAATCTCCATAATGCCCGCATTTTGGAGCTGAATAAGGATGACCAAGGGCGTGCAGGCCAAGCCTTGGGTGGTTCAAGGACAGAATCTTCTCAGTTTTGAATTTTACCATAATACAAAGCTAAACAGTAAATACATGTATTGCTTTCATTGAAACTTGTATCTAAGTGATTTCATTTTTATTTATTTTTTGGTTGTCTATGGCCCCAGGGGTGGACTGACAACTCATGGGGCCCCTGGGCAATAGAAGATTATGGGGCCCCGGGCTTACAGATGGCCACCACGCCAGGAGGCAGTGCAGAGGCGGGGCAGCTAAAATCTCAGGCATTTCACATCAAAAGCATGTCGGTTTCGGACATATCAGGGACAGATGTAAAAAAAAACACAGATTTTTACATACTGTCCCTGGTTTTATTGAGCCTGGCAACCCTGATGGGGCCCCCTAGTGGCATGGGGCCCTCGGGCAGTGCCGGAGAGTCCCAATGGTCAGTCCGCCCCTGCCAGTACCGGATAGAGACCCAGCTTCAGTAACCACCTCAACCAATGGACAACGAGAAGATTTGTATGCCTACGTTACAATACAGGACACCGGCGATCACTTATGATCTGTGCTCTTTCTCCGGATTATCAATGATATGTGATTGTTCTAGTATTGGCTTTCTGACAATGCTTGGAATGAAGCCATTTTTATTAATTTAGTTATTTTTGCTGATCTTAAAGGTCTTCTATCATGTTAATGATGTATTGGTCTGTGGTCCCACCAAACAATAATTACAGAATGTTCCTAATAGTAAACCATTTGTCACAATCAGACCGAGCTACAACAACCTTTTGTAAAGCAATAGAAACGAATTAGCTGCCTAGCAATACACCTTTATGCTGACCAATTAAAGGGCAATACACAAGGAAGGAAAAGCAGTATGGAATTTTATTATGAGTTATTATGGGACGGCTATTATAAATTGCAAATTTCATTGCTGGGATTTCGAAGTGCATGTGCTGCATTTATATACACCGGTTCATTACGTGGATTGTAGTCTTAAAGACGCTGTTTGGATTCTCAATTAATCAAGTAGGACGTGCTTTATTTTTATTTTATTATAGGCATTTATATAGTGTTGACAATTTACACAGCGCATTTACATGCTTTGCAGTCAGTCCCTGCCCTCTAAGAGCTTACAATGTAAGGTCCCTATCACACACATGCATACAGGAGGTATGGAAAGAACCACCCCCCTTTAAAAGATAATTTGCACCCTGAAAAGAAGACAGACAGTTTTTGTTTTATCCAGCTGTATTTACTCAGTGCAACTTATAACATCCAAGTGAAAGATATAGGGCCAGATTCACATACAATTGCGTTACGCTGCGGCGGCGTAACGTATCCCATTTACGTTACACCGCCGCAAGTTTACAGCGTAAGTGCTTGATTCACAAAGCACTTACCTTTAAACTTGCGGCGGCGTAGCGTAAATCCGCCCGGCGCAAGCCCGCCTAATTCAAATGGGGCGGGGACCATTTAAATTAGGCGCGTTCCCTCGCGGAAAAGTACTGCGCATGCTCCGTCCCTAAAATTTCCCGACGTGCATTGCGCTAAATGACGTCGCAAGGACGTCATTGGTTTCGACGTTAACGTAAATTGCGTCCAGCGCCATTCACGGACGACTTACGCAAACGACGTGAAATTTAAAAATTCGACGCGGGAACGACGGCCATACTTAACATTGGTTAGACCACCTAGAGGGCATGCTTAGTTTTACGCGACGCATCTCTAGGGAAACAACGTAAATTTAGATTGACGGGCAAAGCGGACGTCCGTGAATCGGCGTAACTAGTCATTTGCATATTCTACGCCGTCCGCAATGGAATCGCCACCTAGCGGCCGGCCTAGAATTGCAGCCTAAGATCCGACGGTGTAACACAGTTACACACTTGTTGGATCTTAGGGCTATCTATGCGTAACCTGATCCTATGAATCAGGCGCATAGATACGACAATCGTATCTCAGAGATACGACGGCGTATCAGGAGATACGCCGTCGTATCTCTTTTGTGAATCTGGCCCATAATATCAATATGTCAGAAAAAAAAATCAGAATCACTGATTTGGAAAAAGGATCACCCCCCTTATGTCAGTATTTTGTTGGACCACCTTTTGCTTTAACCGCTTAAAGGGGTTGTAAAGGAAATTTTTTCCCCCTAAATATCTTCCTTTACCTTAGTGCAGTCCTCCTTCACTTACCTCATCCTTCCAGATCGCTGCTCCCGATAAGAGGGAGCAAAAACGGGGAGATGTTGTGTTTACACTAACATCCCCCTGTTCTTCAGCTCTGTGACACGATCGCGGGACAACGGCGGACATCGAGTCCGTGGGTCCCGCGGGCTCGGTCACGGAGATCACGACAGGATGCGCACGTGATCACACGGCGGCAAATTAAAGGGGACGTACCTGTATGCCCATTTGCCTGTCTGTGCCATTCTGTTGACGTAAATCGCCATGTGGCGGTCCTTAAAGGGGTTGTAAAGGTACAATGTATTTTTTCCTAAATAGCCTCCTTTACCTTAGTGCAGTCCTCCTTCACTTACCTCATCCTTCCATGTTGCTTTTAAATGTCCTTATTTCTTCTGAGAAATCCTCACTTCCTGTTCTTCTGTCTGTAACTCCACACAGTAATGCGAGGCTTTCTCCCTGGTGTGGAGTGTCGTGCTCGCCCCCTCCCTTGGACTACAGGAGAGTCAGGACGTTCTCTATGTTGCAGATCGAGAAAGGAGCTGTGTGTTAGTTGGTGTCCTGACTCTCCTGTAGTCCAAGCGAGGGGGCGAGCACGACACTCCACATCAGGGAGATAGCCTTGCATTACTGTGTGGAGTTGCAGACAGAAGAACAGGAAGTGAGGATTTCTCAGAAGAAATAAGGACATTTAAAAGCAAAATGGAAGGATGAGGTAAGTGAAGGAGGACTGCACTAAGGAAGCTATTTAGGAAAAAATACATTGTACCTTTAAAACCCCTTTAAGACTTCTGTGTTTACAAGTGATTGTGGTGAGCAGGCACCAAAGGGTTTGAGCCAGAGGTGGTGGAACTGAGTTCCCCCAAGTTCCCCCTGAAAAAAAGCCCTGACTGTTTATTGAAACTCAGAAACATACTTTATACCCCACAGGAGGACATTCCCCCTCTTGAGGGAATAAGCGTGACAAAAAATCTTCAAACACCAATCCAATTTTCAGCCAACAACTAACAATGATCTTAATTAACCAGTAATCTAAGAAACAAACATATAACATCCTACAATCATTTGCTAACCAGGTGGCATGGACACAATACTAGCAGATAGACAGAAACAATAGGTGACCCAATTAACAACGGGAGAGACACAAACTTGTGTATTCTGTCAATTAGACAAGTCATCTGAAGACATACAATGTCCCAGCAGTCTGCTACAGTGGAATGAATTTATCTTCATATATTTCTTGAGGGATAATGTGTGTTCCAAGTAAAGGAGCCTCTCCAACCCACTCTGCAGGAGAGCCACAATATTCCCTCTGACCATTAGCCTGTACAGGATTAGTATTACACCTTTCCATCCACTCCAGAAGGAAAGCTTCAGAATCTATAAGATGAACTTAAGGTGGTAAGATGAGACTTTTTTTATTATTTGGCCTCAACACCGAACGATATGTCGGGCGGAAATCCAATACAGCTCACCATCCAAATAACACCATTCCTACAATAAAGCATGGAGGTTGTTGTGGCAGACCCAACCAGGACAGGATATTTTGGTGAGGACTAGGGGCAAGCCCACTGATTATGGCCAATGGAGAGAGCAGATCATTACCCAATGTTGGACAGCAATGTAATGGACGCTGAGAGTGAGGCTTGGATTAATAGTCAGTGAGGCAAGAGGAGAACCTTCCAGAAAAACAAACATCTCCGCAGCACGCCACCAATCACGCCTGTATGGTAGAGTGGCCAGCCGGAAGCCGATCCTCAGTAAAAAGCACATGACAGCCCGCCGGGAGTTTACCAAAAGGCACCTGAAGGACTCTCAGGCCAGGAGAAACCAAGTTCTCTGAACAAAGATTAAACTATTTGGCCTGAATGGCAATCATCATGTCTGGAAGAAACCAGACACCGCTCATCACCTGGCCAATACCATCCCTACAGTGAAGCATGGTGGTGGCAGCATCATGCTGTGGGGATGTTCTTCAGAGACAGGAACTGGAAGACTAGTCAGGATTGAGGGAAAGATGAATGCAGCCATGTACAGAGACATCCTTGATGAAAACCTGCTCCAGAGTGCTCTGGACCTCAGACTGGGACGAAGGCTTATCTTCCAACAGGACAACGACCCTAAGCACACAGCCAAGATAACAAAGGAGTGGCTGCAGGATAACTCTGTGAATATCCTTGAGTGGCCCAAGCAGAGCCCAGACTTGAACCCGATTGAACATCTCTGGAGAGATCTGAAAATTGGCTTTGCACCGACACTCCCCATCCAACCTGATGGAGCGTGAGAGGTCATGCAAGGAAGAATGGGAGAAACTGCCCAAAAATAGGTGTGCCAAGCTTGTAGCATCATACTCAAAAAGTATTGTGGCTGTAATTGGTGCCAAAGGTGCTTCACCAAAGTATTGAGCAAAGCCTGTGAATACTTATGTACATGGGATATTTTTTGTAATTTTTTCAATAAATTTGCAAAGATTTCAAGCAATCTTCTTTCACGTTGTCATTATGGGGTATTGTTTGTAGAATTTTGAGGAAAATAATGCATTTAATCCATTTTGGAATAAGGCTGTAACCCTATAGGCTCACTATGCAAGCCGCTTATGGCCCAGCATAGCTGCGAAGGGCCCCCCAAATTACTAGAGGCCCCGCCTGGTGAGAAGTCATTTTCGCCCCCTCACTCCGCTTCTCAACTCGCTGGCTGCTGTCAGGGAATTCCCGTAAGACACTTTGCATATAGACGTGCGCAAGCGCATAGTCTTTGCCATAGAATGGCTCACTTGATGCGCGCATGCGTGCCAGAGCTCGCAATTGCGGGCACGCATGCGCACAGATACGGGCACGCGCGCACACGTACGAGCCTAATTCAGTTTGGCGCCAGACAGCCTATTTAAAGGGTGTCTGGGCTCTTGTGCCCTTGCTGACTGATCTTCAGCTTGTTTCTGTAATCCTGCTTGATCCTGTATGTTTTCCCAGTATTCTGACCCGGCTCCGTTCCTGACTCTGGCTCTGTCTACGATTCGGTACCTCACTGCCCGCTTGCTGACAAACCTGGCTATCCCTGAGACCTTGCTCCTGTCTATGCCCCTGGTCACTGTTAACCCTCGGTTACCTGCCTGGCTTTCACTTGTTCATGCGCAACTCATCACGGACTACTCCAGGCCGCTGAACCCTGCCAAGCTGTTCTCCCGGGACCCCCGGCTCCAGGCACTCGTGTCCCTCCTGTCCTTCGGCTTCCTCTGTTTCACCTTCAGCGGAGCCAGGACAGGAGATATAAGAGAGGCCGACCTCATCAATTCAGTCTCCCATCCGATCCCTGACAGCTGCATGGGAGAAGAGGTAAGAAGTCAACAACCCCTGCTTCTCAATTTAATGTAAGATGTAATTTCCGACAGCAGAACACCCCCTCCCCCCGCTTCTCAACTTTCTTTCATGTGACATGTCACTGGTCACTGTCGCTTAGGGCCCCAGGGAGGTCAGGATCGGCACTGGCTGTAACATAACAAAATGTGGAGAAAGTGAAGCGATGTGAATACTTTCCGGATGCGCTGTATGGTAATGAAAGAATAGCTAAAAGCACTCATCAATACATATAAAAAAAGATCAGACCCTCTTGTACAGAAATCTGCCATTCGTTTCTCTTTGCAATCATCATGAGGGAACAATGTGACAGTTGTTACAGTTGACCTTTCAGTAACTTTACAAGTCTGCATGAATATATTCCTGACATGTCACAATGTACGCCAACATTATGATCTTTCAAATAAGCTGTACCTTATCATTTATAAGAAGCCCTTGAGCTCCAAGCAAGTGACTTTGCCTAGGCTGAGATGTCAGGCATTTTCATGGTCTCCTTTCCCCCAGTGATCAGGCTGCAACTTTGCAACTTTATTTCAACTCAAAAGGTGACAAGGGCCCTCGCCAGAGCTAGCTCTTGCTTCTAGAATCAACTAGAAGCAAGAGGGGTGTGACAGTTGAGTGATGCTGCTGTGAGTCACAGCCATTACACTCAGCCACTCCCAGCCCACAAAGATCAAAACAAACAGGCCTAGCTTCCAAATGGGCCTGCCTAAATTTGCCTGTTTGACAAAAATCCTAACTTCTAGCACCTACCTAAGTAGAGGGTGCTACATTTGTAATAAAAACATCTTTGCCATTCTAAAGCTTCCCTCCAACTACTTTGCATGTTATTTTCTATATACTGTGATTCTGTACTTGCCAAATATGCTGCAGAAATTTCCCTCCACTGAGTCTGGCTGCAGCCATTTTAACTGTGGGCAGCTGAAACTGCTGCCTGTTCACTTCCTGGATTTACACAGAGGCATACCTCCAGCTCTGCAGCTCTGATTGGCCCTCTTATGACTCCTCTCTTCCTGTCAAACTCTCATGAGAGTGTGAGAGAGAGCTGTGCATGATGTCATAAGCCTAGGCTAATGACCAGACAAGAAACAGGAAGTGGGCTGTATAAGGGATTTACTGGCAGAAAAAAAAAAAGTTTTACTATCCAAAGTTAAAACAACAAAGGCAGAAGATTTAATAGATGGAAAGATGAAAAAATGAATGAAGTTTCACTTTAAATTTATGTTCTAACATATATATTCCCTGTACATTTTAATTCTGTCAGCTTTTGAAGGAGCAGATAGATCTCTGCACAGAGCACTGGTCATTGAAGTACCCATAATAACTAATCAGAATCCATTTAGTACTGGTCTGATGTCAATTATTATTATTAAAATACAGGATATATATAGCGCCAACAATTTGCACAGCTCTATACAATATAAAGGGGGACAGTACAATTACATCACAGTTCAATACAGAATGATTAGGAAGGCCCTGCTCATGGAGCTTCCAAAAATCAATTCCGATTGGCTGATAGGGTCACCGTATTTTGAATTCAGAGCTTTGCTCTTTACCTTATACAGCCTGGCTGTTTATTGTATGTTTCCCATATATTGTTATATACTAAGCTTCAGATACAGGGTGAGCTTTTGTTCTCTTTTTCCCCCCTTTGATCTCTCTTTATTATTTTCAACTTATCAACATACAATTGTTTAAAAGCGTGCCTCAATATGAGTATTCTAGAAATAGGGGTGGGTACCATCATCCTTAATAGTTGCAAATGAAAGGGAGTACCAGGGGCTGCCCAAAAATTCTTCAATGTCCCCGATTGATGAGAATACTGCTCCGGTACTTGCTTCAGTTACTCACTGTGGTCTCTGGTAATAAGGCGGTTGGTCCCTTAGTGGCGACAGCTTCCCCTCTACCTTCCGACCACGACAGGTTCTCCGGCTGGCAGAACCGTCACTTCTGGTTAGACTGCAGGCTGCAATCCCAACCCTTTGCTGCTCTCTTGCTTCTTGATAGGCCCTCAGACAGCTTAGCATTCAGATGTGCCCGGGATAGACCCAATCTCCGGCCTAGCAGCCCGGGCAGTACAACACATGTCCAACCAAACAGCCGTCCAGGTGTCACAGAAAAACTTGATCACCTGACTCCAGCCAAATATATAGGTTCTCCCAGCAGGCCAAGGGATTCAAGAAAACCCCTGCCCATTGGCTGAGATACCCCATGTACCCATAATATGACCTTGCATTGCCCTTCTTGTATCTCATACCACCAGGTACCCGGCCACCTAGTGGCAGAAGATAAAAGTGCAGCAATGCCAGACTTAGGGAGAGATCAAAAAGGGGCGTTTCCAGGATGGCAACGGGAGCGGACATGTTTTAACACTGCTCCGCCGTCCAGATCTGTAATCCCGCTACAACTAGGCATGTGCATTTCGTTTAGTTCCAAATCGAAATTCGGACGAATTTTTCATTATTCGGACATTCGGATGCATACGAATTCCCGAATTGCAATATTAATGAATTTACCGAATCCGAACATTTTCGATTCCGAATTGAAAACCTGCGAACGAAATTCGATCGGAATTCGAAAAAAAAAAAAAAAAATTCGAATCTAATTCGAAAACACATTCTATTCGAAAAGAGACTATTTGTTTTCGAATCCGGTCGAAATATTTTCGAATTCGACCGAATTTTTCGAAATTCAGTCGAAAACTAACGAATTCCGAAAACGAATTTAACACATGTAACGAATCTAACTTAACGAAATTAATTAAATAACGAATTAAAACGAAACAAAACAAATTTTTCCCTTTTGCACATGCCTGGCTACAACGCGGTGCTGGAAGCCTCTCCACTGCCTCTCCCGGTTTCCCTGGTTGCCTGGATTCCCCTACCCATGCCCGGCTATAAGGAAGGAGGTGCCGCTTCGAAGCAGACCCAGAGGAAGACCACTCAGCCAGCTGTGGGTAAGGTCGCTGCCATCTCCCCTACTGTTATAGCATCCCAGAGAGAGGATGGGGGCCACAAGGCTGCGGCTCCCCCAGCCCCCGCCGGAGCACACAGCTCTTATGGAAACCATCCATGCCTGCAAAACGGCATTGACAGAAAAAAGGGAGAAATCAAATGATCCCAAACAATTAGCCAAGGTAGCTACTCCATGCGGGTAAATTTAAGAGCAACCCTGCCTAAACTCCAGGGTGCTACATCTACAACTGTGTATTGTTGTTCACAATAATCAAACAGGTCAATGAACCCGAGTGGACACATAAGGGGCACCAAAATGTAGACCTTGACAAGCTCCTCCACATGTTTTGTGGCAAAGGCTGCTTCCTCAGGAGGAGCCAGTTATTGTCATCTACAAGATAGGTTATAAATATAGGCCCAGATTCTCATACATTTACGTTGCTCCTGGGCAGTGTAACGTATGTGATTTACGTTACACCGCCGCAGGTTTACAGGTTTACAGCCTGATTCTCAGAACACTTACCTGTAAACTTGCGGCGGTGTATCGTTAAATCGCTCGGCGCAAGCCCGCCCAATTCAAATGGGGCGGGCACCATTTAAATTAGGCGCGCTCCCGCGCCGAGCGTACTGCGCATGCTCCGTCTGGTAAATTACCCGACGTGCATTGCGCTAATTGTCATCGCCCCGACATCATTTGCTTAGACGTTTACGTAAATGGTGTCCAGCGCCATTCACGGACGTCTTGCGCAAACGACGGCCATACTTAACATTGGTTGCCCCTCCTAATAGCAGGGGCAACCTTACGCGTCGCGTACGCTACGGAAATGACGTAAATTCTCAGCGTCGACCGCACGTATGTTCGGGAATCTCGCGTAATAACCTCATTTGCATAGACGACGGGGAAAACGACGATGCGACACCTAGCGGCGGGAAAAAAAAATGCTTTTAAGATCTGACAGCGTAAGAGCCTTACGCCTGTCAGATCTAATGGATATCTATGCGTAACTGATTCTAAGAATCAGTCGCATAGATACCCGGGGCCAGATGAGGAGTTACGACGGCGCAAATGGTGTTGCGCCGTCGTAACGCCTTTGAGAATCTGGGCCATTATCTCTATTATCTCTAATATGTATAACCTATCTTGTAGATGACAATGACTGATTCCTCCTGAGTGTATACAATTTCTCTATATGAGTGTCCCTTTCCCAATTTTATTTATAATTTCTATTCAATAAATTGTTAAATTTTTATTATATTCTTGCCTAATCCTTGGGTACCGAGATAGTCCAATCCTCTCCTATTCTACCAGGGGCATATTTTGGGGCAGTCCCAGGTACTCCCTTTCATTATCAACATTATTTATAGGCTCCCCTCCCTTATCCCAATACATATCCAAAGAAAAGAAAAAAAAAAAACTGTTAATCACATACATTTAAATATATCTTCAATTTTCTACTCCTGTTTTCTGTTTAACAGCACTGTGTGGGTACTTTTTTTGTCTTTTTTTTCTAAATCTCCGTGACCTTCATTACCAGCCTCACAGGCTAAAAATCAATTTAAAAAAAAAAATTCAAATGGTTCCCTTTATCCCTCCTACCGGCCCCCCTTTTGTTTTGTCCAAGAAGAAAAATCCCCTGGCTTCAATGGTTGTTTTTATTAAATTCTCTTCAATAAAAAGCTCAGGCAGGATTTATAAGGTACTCAGGACTGGCGTTTAGTATTTCGCCAGTTATTAAGTGAAAATCAATAGAAAGCAAAGAAAATGGAAGTGCGTGCACTGTTAGCACGCTGTTGTCGCCCTCATACTAGGCCGGCTGTCTTGTAGATTCATGACAGACGAAAGCGGCCGGGAGAGAACTTTCTGCTTACATCGCAGGAGCCAAAGTGGGGTTATTCATTAGAGCCGGCAGCCGGCCAGATGGATTTCCACTTCTTTTTTACCATTTATCTTTAAAACGCCTGTATCGAATGAGAAAGAACACTGATATTATGTGATATCAATGGCAGGTTTATGTATCTCAATCAGGATTTACTGTTATTTTGTTCCAGAGACCTTTTTTTCCGAAGAAATAGCATTTCATCGGGAGAAAATAATAGCCAAAAAAAAAAAGAAGCTTGTCACAGATAACCTTTCCTGTTGCCCGTGCGGAGCCAGCTGTAAAATCAGCCGCACCTGGGCCGTGTAGACTTTTTTTTTTTCGGAGTGCATCTTTCTAGGGTTTTTTTTTTTTTTGCTTTTGCATCTTTTTTTCATCAAATACATTTTCCCAGGTAGCTTTGCCGGCAAATCCTGCCATGCCGAATGAAGAGATGGCTCGCCCTGTAATTTAACAGACAGCCTGGAGGTGAAATGTGACCAAAAGTTCACGTTTTCTTTTTTTTCTTTTTGTGTTCCTTTTGGCAGCAAATCAAAAGCAATCTTATTGTGCATTCATGCCTGTGTGGTTTGTATAAGCTCGGAGGCACTGAAACTGCGTAGCTGCTTATAGATCATTTAGCAATATGCGAGCTCGGAGCGCGGTATCATTACTTAGCCAATACGTCAATAGTGCGCTAGACGGTTCGGAGAGGCTCTTCAAGCTTGTCTCGGGTTGGCATTGCTATTACAATGGAGGGTTGCCACTATCATAGGGTTGTTTTATGAGCGTTTTAGGTTTGCATTAGATTGATGCAAGGGGTTAAACCCAAGCTATGGCCTCATTTATTCATGGATCCATTCAGTGCTAGCTGACAGATTCATCATCCCATTGCATTGTAAAATCTGGTCACTACATCAGGCACACATGAAAGGCATGCTTGCCTTGCTTCGAGAAGCTGTCTGTGAAATTAACCTTTGTTTTTAAATGCATCTGATTTCTGAAAAACAAAGGTGCACCATTGAAAGGTGAGCCTAGAGCCACAGTCAGTGGTGGCTGGTGCTCCAAATTTTTTGGGGGACGCAAACAAACTGAAAAATTCTGAAAAAAACCCCCCATCAATTGCAGCCTCACTGTGCCCCATCAAATGCAGCCACTGTGCTCTCGAAACGCAGCCACTGTGCGATCAAACGCAACCACTGTGCCCTCCAAATGCAGCCACTGTGCCCCAAATGCTGCCAATATGCCCCAAATGCTGCCACTGTGCCCCAAATGCTGCCACTGTGCCCCAAATGCTGCCACTGTGTCTCAAATGTTTCCACTATGCCCCAAATGCTGCCACTGTGCCCCAAATGTTGCCACTGTGCCCATCGAATGCTGCCACTGTGCCCACCGTCTGGCCGGCACTTACTCTGTCTCGGTGGGGCAGCGGATGACAGCGGGTGGTGAACGGTGTCCAGGGTCCTCCATGCTCCTCCTCGATGTCTTCTCCCGTCCGCTCCTCCCATCCTCTTCTTAGATTTGACACATGATAGGCATCCAATCACATTGCCTGTCATTTCAGCCAATCAGGTGATGGGTAACAGACCCGAGCACCTGATTGGCGGAAAGGCGGTTCAGTATTAGGAAAGTGAATATTCATTTGCTTTTCTAACACAGCTGGGTGAACAGCTGGGTGACCTTTTTTGATGCCTATTAGAGCCTATGTCCCTAAACAGGTGCTTCAAAATCACCCCCGCTGCTGTAATTCAGGCGCCCGGTGCCCGAAAAGGGGTCGAGTGCCTGAATAGGGGGTGGCAGCTGCAGCCATAGATAGATTCATGCTATGCATGAATCTATCTATTTGTCCCAGCTCTCTCCTTCCACCGCATAAGACCATGTCAACCAGCGCTCAGAGCAAAGAAACCAAATTGCGCCTCCCCTGGTCATGATGTGCAAGCTTAAAAAAATGCGACACCCGGCAATCACTTGCATAGCACCCTCTAGTTAGGTGCCAGCGTACATAGTGGTTAGTGAAGGTAAATTGGCCTGACTGAGATCCAGGTCTGGGTTGAATCTGGGTCAGGGATGAGTGACTCAGGGAGACTGGATGACTCATCAAGCAGCACCTATGGTAACTCCCCCTTTTCTCTGGAACCTCGGAGAAGCTTCCAGTAGTAGAGAGTGGGGTCTAGGAGGAGCTGCTTGGAGTATTGATGAGGGCCCCAGCCAATCCCCAACAAAGTGGGCTGGCAGGGGGCGGGAACCTCATAAATATTCTGGGGTCATGCCAGCAGGGGCAGTTGGGTGGAGGGCTGAGGAGGCTGTCGGTGGCCCTTAAGGGTGCCCCTAGTCTGTGGGGGGCTGACCCCAGGCCTGAGGCTCGGGTGCTGAAGGGACCCTCTAGAACACAAGGAGGATAACCTTCCTGGATGCAGCTGGAGAGAGTCAGCATGTCCAGGAGTTTTCCAGTCAATCAGTCCAGAAGTTTCCAAGTCAGTCAGTTGGCCTGGTGAGTATGCAGTCTGGGAAGACTGTGGTGTTAGTCTGGGCGGACTAAGGAGAATTATCCATGAGGGTTAGTGAAAGGGGCAGATGCAGCCAGGCGGGCTGGCAGTGCTTGAAATGGTTGTGCTAGGATCAGTAGCCACAGGGATGTAGGCTGGACACCGGACTTTGCTAGACAACTAAAGGGTCCCGGGGTCCCTGCCTGTAAAATGCTTTTGCTTTGATTTGGCTGAGTGCTTTGCCAGATCCACTTAAAGTGTCCCAACTGCAGTGGTGGCCCATCTATTAGGGGGCGCCCCTCTAGCCATGCTCCAGCCACCTAATCTACATGCAGGGCACCGAAAGCATGGATTCCAATGTTTTTTTTTTTCTTTCTAAAGCATGTGATTAGAGCCAGAGGCTATAAAAGGCTTTAAAAAAGGGTGGGCTTGGGGCACAGAGCACTACTTTGCTCTATGCCCCAAGTCCAAGTGATTGAGACTTTACAATCACTAAGGCTGGGTTCACATATGATGAGCACGCAGCGGCTCACAGCAGAAGTCCGGGGCATCCTCGTTCACCGTTTCAAAATTTTTGGCTGAATTCAAACCTCAAATGGACCAAAAGACGCACAGGGCTCCTGTGTAAATTGCACCAGAGCCGCTGGGGAGATATGTGAACCGGCTCCATAAAGAGCCGGTCACAATCTCCTGCAGGGCAAATTGGATGCGGAGAATCCCGACCCCGTCCGAAGCTCCATGACCGCGTCCGCGGGACCCGCGGACCCGATCGCCACCGGAGTCCCACGATCGGTCCCCGGAGCTGAAGAACGGGGAGAGCTGTGTGTAAACACAGCTTCCTCGTTCTTCACAGTGGCAGCTTCATTGATCTTCTGTTCCCTAATATAGGGAAACACGATCAATGATGTCACACATCCAGCCCCGCCCCCCTACAGTTAGAAAAACATATGAGGTCACACATAACCCCTACAGCGCCCCCTGTGGTTAACTCCCAAACTGCAATTGTCATTTTCACAGTAAACAATGCATTTTTATAGCATTTTTTGCTGTGAAAATGACAATGGTCCCAAAAATGTGTCAAAATTGTCCGATGTGTCCACCATAATGTCGCAGTTCGCTGCCATTAGTAGTAAAAAAAATAATAATAATAAAAATGCAATAAAACTATCTCCTATTTTGTAAACACTATAAATTTTGCGCAAACCAATCGATAAACGCTTATTGCGATTTTTTTACCAAGAATAGGTAGAACTGAGGAAAAAAAACGTTTTTTTTATATATTTTTGGGGGATATTTATTATAGCAAAAAGTAAAAAATATTGCATTTTTTTCAAAATTGACGCTCTATTTTTGTTTATAGCGCAAAAAATAAAAACCTGCAGAGGTGATCAAATACCACCAAAAGAAAGCTCTATTTGTGGGAAAAAAAGGACGTTAATTTTGTTTGGGAGCCACGTCGCACGACCGCGCAATTGTCAGTTAAAGCGACGCAGTGCCGAATCGCAAAAACTGGCCGTGTCCTTTACCTGCATAAAGGTTCGGGTCTTAAGTGGTTAAACAAAATTGATCCCACGACAGATCGATGGGTACCCCACTTATCAATCCACACCAGTCTGAGTACATGTTATTTATCACTGCCCATTTGGACAAACCCCTGTAACCAGTTTTCTATCCAAGAACAAACCCTATGGTCCATGCCCACAGACCTCACAGTTGTACACAATGGATGACTTTCTTTCATGCCATCCAATGTGTACAACTGTGTTGCTAGCTGTGATTGGACAATTTGATCACATGGTACAGACAGGGCCAATCACAGCCCATCGGTACCATGTGATTAACTTTGACCAATTATAGCTAATCACAATAAAACAGACTGAAATGCATCTGTTTCATACCGCCATTACTTAAGTGCCTGACCGTGCGAATTAGATGAGATTTTGACCGGCTCTCTATGCGTCCTGACTCTCCTGTAGTCCACGGGAGGGGGCGAGCACGGCACTCCACACCAGGGAGAAAGCCTTGCATTACTGTGTGGAGTTAGACAGAAGAACAGGAAGTGAGGATTTCTCAGAAGAAATAAGGACATTTAAAAGCAAAATGGAAGGATGAGGTAAGTGAAGGAGGAAGCTATTTAGGGAAAACAAATTGTATCTTTACAACCCCTTTAAGCAGTTAAAGCAAAAGGTGGTTCAACAAAATACTGACATAAGGGGGGTGATCCTTTTTCCAAATCAGTGATTCTGTATTTTTTTTTATGACATATTGATGTTATATCTTTCACTTGGATGTTATAAGTTGCACTTAGTAAAGTAAATAGTAAATACAGCTGGATAAAGCAAAAACTGTCCGTCTTCTTTTCAGGGTGCAAAGTATCTTTTAAAGGGGGGGTGGTTCCTGTATGCATGTGTGTGATAGGGACCTTAGATTGTAAGCTTTAACCCTCCTCTTGTGTTAGGGTCAGAACCGACCCGTTTTCAGGTTTTGAATGTCTATAAGTATCACATAAATTTGTTTATTGCATCAATATTTTTTTACTTTGTCAGGAACCTCTATTTAAACAATGTAATAGAATTATTATTATTACTAAATTATAAAATACTGTGGTGAAAATTAAGACGTTTATGGTGTTAGGGTCAATTCTGACCCAGTTATAATATAGGATTATAGGACACTAATAAGTGCCAAAACTGAAATCATAAACACTCTCTCTGCTTAGTAACACTGACAGCCAATCACCTCTCAACCCTGTGAGCTGTAGTTAGGGAGGGGCCTATCTCTTTGCCTGCTTGTCTGCTTCTCTAAAAAAGGAAAAAAAAAACAGGACCAATACATTTCAGAGTTGCTGACTTGCAGAGTACCATTTTTTAAATTTGAAAATGAGAGGTATGCTATCAAAAGAAAGGTCTGAGGCCCCGTACACGTCCGAGAAACTCGACGAGCAAAACACATCGTTTTGCTCGTCAAGTTCCTTGTGAAGCCGCCGAGGATCTCGGCGAGCCAAGTTTCCTTATTGACTAACGAGGAAATAGAGAACATGTTCTCTATTTGGCCCGATGAGATCCTCGTCGGTTTCCTCGGCCAAAAGTGTACACACGACCGGGTTTCTCGGCAGAATACGGCTCCGATCGAGTTTCTGGCTGAATTCTGCCGAGAAACTCGGTCGTGTGTACGGGGCCTGAGGGGTCACACAAAAAATATTAAAATCAATATTTTCAAGGATAAAGAACCCTAACAAGGTAACCAAGAGGTAAGAAACAAATTGGATGATAAATAATTGTTCAGAGGGTATTTTATGGCTGATTTAAGACACGGGTCAAAACCGACCCCTTAACATCATGTATAGTAACAGAAAGCTAACATAAGAGGAGGGTTAAATGAAATGCCTTTGTGATTATTTACTTATCAGCATTTGCGCCTCTCAATTATGTCACAATGCGATCTACTGAAGTTAGCACATGCCGAAAGATGCCGAGCCAGTTCCTTTTCCCTGACCCATCAGTTTTTTTGTTGTTGTGCGGTGGTGAACATGCACTAATCTTATTGGGACTGGCACAAAGCGATAAGAGATCCAAGTGGCTGCAGGATCAATTCTTTTCATTATGCCCTCTTCTCCTTTTCCTATCTGCCAGTGAAATAGCTGTAGAGAACCTTATGGGACTGTCTGGCGGTCCATAACTATCAGCCCCGGGGGCTCTCTGCCTAATGCAGGATGGCAGCTCTTCAATACATTCCCATATCTGCTGCCTCGGCAAAACTTCACCTCTTAAGTTTGGTGGAATTTACAAGGAGCATTTAAATTGCACCAAACACGCGATTAGATGCATCAAAAAATTTACAGTAATTGTTAATAAAGTCGCACTTTTAAAGAAAAATGGAATGTAAATGTGCTGCTAATTTAATTACACTTTGGCACTGCAAGACAGTAAAGTAAATATTCCAGTGAGAGGGCCGAAGACACTTGAAGTAATTACTTAAAGGCTTCCTTTAAAAAAAAAAAAAAAAGCCTTTTTATTAAATGCCTTTTAACATTAGCACTTTCCTCCTGACAAATTAAATGAAATTTCATTACTCTCACTGGCTTAATGGCAACAGATTGTCTGTTTCTCGCGCTGGTTAACTCTTTATGGACGTTCCCAAAGAATTCATTTGGTAAAGCGCTGCGCAAACTGTTGGTGCGTTATAAATCCTATATAATAATATTAATAATAATAATAAATATGGCTGTTAAACTTGTGAGCGGTGTGATGGGGAATTAGATACGGCAATAGGAAAATTATGGAAGATATACTGTAGTATTTCTACTGCATCCTATTATATTACTTTTATGTCTTCCAAATAGAGGTCGTTATCAAACTTTTTCTGGAAGAAAGGACTCATGCACCCTTCACGTTCTTTAGCTCCAGAAGGTTTCACCCTCTTCATGACCAGGCCAATTTTTTGCTATTCAGCACTGTGCTACTTTAACTATTTGCCGACGCAGTTTTACTGTGGCACGTTGTAATCTACGTTACCTTATGTCGCTTCCCATTGTGGCCATTAGGGGCGCTCAGCTGCTCGCACGCCGCCGATGCAAGTGCCCGGCAGGCGCGATGCCAGCCGGGCACCGGCGATCACTCGTGACAGAGCGAGAACTGGGATCTGTGTGTGTAAACACACAGGGGCAAATCCACAAAAACGTAGCCTAACTTAACTTTTACCATTTAAGTTACACTGGCGGAAAATTTCTACCTAAGTGCCCGATCCACAAAGCACTTACCTAGAAATTTTCGGCCGTGTAACTTAAATGTCTCCGGCGCAAGGCGGTCCTCTTCTGCAGGGGGCGATGACAATTTAAATGAGGCGCGCTCCCGCGCCGGCCGTACTGCGCATGCTCGTGACGTCATTTTCCCGACGGGCAGTGCGCAAAATTACGTTATGCCGGGCTTTGTGGATTGCGACGAGACAATAAACTTGCGTCGGGTAAAAAAAAAGTTACGCGCCAAAAAATAAAATTTAAAATTTAAAAAAAATAGCGGCGATCGAAAAAAAGGGTCTGTTTTTACAAGGTGTAACTAGTTTACACTTTGTAAAAGCATCCCTAATTTTACGTATGCAAACGTAAACTTACGCAGAAAAAACAAAGCTGAAAAGTCCTCATTTACATACGCAAAGCGGCATTTCAACGCAAAATGCCCCCAGCGGCGGATGCGGTACTGCATCCTAAGATCTGACAGTGTAAGTGTCTTAGGCCCCATACACACGATAGAATCCATCCGCTGAAAAATCCCAGCGAATGGGTTTCAGCGGATAGATCCTATGGTGTGTACACTCCAGCGGATCTGTTTCCGTGGATATTTATCCCCTGGGATGGATTTCCAGCAGATGAATATTTGCTGACATGCCAAACAAATCTATCTGCTGGAATCCATCCCAACGGATGGATCCGCTGGTCTGTATAGACTCACCGGATCCATCCATCCGAAGGGATCCCCCGCATGCGTCGTAATGATTCGACGCATGCGTGGAATTCCTTATATGACAGCGTCGCGCACGTCGCCGCGTCATAATCGCGGCGACGGCGCGACACGTCATCGCCAGAGGATTTCAGCGCGGATTTCCATGCGATGGTGAGTACACTCCATCGCATAGAAATCCGCGGAAATCCTCGAGAGGATTTATCCGTGGAAACGGTCCGCTGGACCGTATCCGCGGATGAATCCTCCCGTGTGTATGGGGCCTTACAGATGTCAGATCTTCTGCCTATCTTTGGAAAACTGCTTCTGAGGATCAGTTCCAAAGATAGGCACAGGGATACGCAGGCTGAACAGCAGTTCCGCCTGCGTATCCCTTTTGAGGATTTGGCCCACAGATGCCGGTTCTTTCAGGGGGAGAAATTACTGATCATATGTTCAAACAATCCGCCGTAACTGCTAATTTGCATACCCGACGCTGGTTTACGACGCAAACTCCCCCCAGCGGCGGCCGCGGTACTGCATCCTAAGATCCGACAGTGTAAAACAATTACACCTGTCGGATCTTATGGATATCTATGCGTAACTGATTCTATGAATCAGCCGCATAGATAGAAACAGAGATACGACGGCGTATCAGCAGATACGCCGTCGTATCTCTTTTGTGAATCTGGCCCTATAACTTTTGGCAAACCAATCAATATACAATTATTGCGATTTTTATTACCAAAAATATTTTAGTACCAAAAATAGAAGAATATATATCGGCCTAAGCTGAGGATTTTTTTTTTAAATGTGGGATATTTATTATAGCAAAGAGTAAGAAATATATATATATATATTTTTTAAACGCGATTGTGTCACGGAGCTGCAGAACGGGGGGATGCCTGTGTAAACAAGGCATTTCCCTGTTCTGCCTTGTGACAGGACACTGATCTACTGCTGCCTGTCAATGGGAGCAGTGATCACTGTCGTGTCACTTGTAGCTCATCCCCCACATAGTTAGAATTACTCCCTAGGACACTCTTATTCCCTTCCTCGCCCCCTAGTGGTTAACCCCTTCCCTGCCAGTGTCATTTACTCAGTAATTAGTGCATTTTTATAGCACTGATCGCTGTATAAATGAAAATGGTTGTAAAATAGCATCAAATGTCTCCGGTGTGTCCACCATAATGTCGCAGTCACAATCGTCGCCATTACTAGTAACACAAATGTATAATAAAAATGCCATAAAACTATCCCCTATTTTGTAGACGCTATAACTTTTGTGCAAAACAATCAATAAACACTTAGGCCTCGTACACACGATAGGTTAACCAGAGGACAACGGTCTGATGGATGGTTTTCATTGGTCCAAACCGATGGTGTGTGGGCCCCATTGGTTATTTATCCATAGGTTAAAAAAAAAAGCCAACTTGCTTTAAATTTAACCTATGGATTCCTAACCGATGGGAAAAAAACGTTAGCAGGCACGACCATCGGTTAAAAATCCACGCATGCTCAGAATCAAGTTGACGCATGCTTGGAAGCATTGAACTTAGTTTTTTTCAGCACGTCGTTGTGTTTTACGTCACCGCGTTCTGACACGATCGTTTTTTTAACCGATGGTGTGTGGGCACGACGGACCATCAGTCAGCTTCATCGGTTAACCTAGGACAACGGTCCATTAGACCGTTCTCATCGGATGGACTGATCGTGTGTACGAGGCTTTATTGCAATTTTTTTTACCAAAAATATGTAGAAGAATACATATCGGCCTAAACTGAGGAATTTTTTTTAATATATTTTTGGGGGATATTTATTATAGCGGCGATTGGTCCCCGGAGCTGAAGAACGGGGAGAGCCATGTGTAAACACAGCTTCTCCGTGCTTCACTGTGGCAGGGCATCGAGCGTGTCATCCCTTTTAAAGGGAGACACGATCGATGACGTCACACCTACAGCCACACCCCCCTACAGTTGTAAACACACACTAGGTGAAACGAAACTCCTTCAGCGCCTCCTGTGGTTAACTCCCAAACTGCAACTGTCATTTTCACAATAAACAATGCAATTCAAATGCATTTTTTGCTGTGAAAATGACAATGGTCCCAAACATGTGTCAAAATTGTCCGAAGTGTCCGCCATAATGTCGCAGTCACGAAAAAAATCGCTGATCGCCGCCATAAGTAGTAAAAAAAAATAAATTATAAAAATGCAATAAAACTATCCCCTATTTTGTAAACGCTATACATTTTGCGCAAACCAACCGATAAACGCTTATTGCGATTTTTTTTACCAAAAATAGGTAGAAGAATACGTATCGGCCTAAACTGAGGGAAAACAATGTTTTTTTATATGTTTTTGGGGGATATTTATTATAGCAAAAAGTAAAAAATATAGATTTTTTTTCAAAATTGTCGCTCTATTTTTATTTATAGCGCAAAAAATAAAAACCGCAGAGGTCATCAAATACCACCAAAAGAAAGCTCTATTTGTGGGGAAAAAAGGACGCCAATTTTGTTTGGGAGCCACGTCGCACGACCGCGCAATTGTCTGTTAAAGCGACGCAGTGCCGAATTGTAAAAACCCCTTGGGTCATTTAGCAGCATATTGGTCCGGTCCTTAAGTGGTTAAAGCGACACAGTGCCAAATCGTAAAAAAATGGCCTGTTCATTGGGCAGCCAAATCCTCTGGGGCTTAATTTATGAAAAGTGGTCGGTGAAGTGGTGGTGGTCAGGCACTGGGGGTCAAAGCCTCTTTGGTACCCTAGTCATGTAAAGCCTTTGTTCTGAGAACACTTTGGCAATTATATTCTGGAGTCAATAAGTTATAAATTCTACATAAAAGTACCACTAGGAAAAAAATTGTTGGAATATGTATTTTTTTTTTCTCTCCGCCTTTCTAGATAAAACTTGTAAACTAAGGGCCAGATCCTCAAAAGGGATACGCCGGCGTATCTACTGATACGCCACCGTATCCCTGTTTCTATCTTTGGAACTGATCCACAGAATCAGTTTCCAAAAGATAGGCAGAAGATCCGACATGTGTAAGGGACTTACACTGCCGGATCTTAGGATGCAGTACCGCATCCGCCGATGGGGGCATTTCAAGTCGAAATGCTGCTTCGCGTATGCAAATGAGCACTTACGGAGATCTACGAAGCGGATTAGCTTCGTGAAATCTCCGTAAATACTTACGTTGCAATCGTAAAATTAGGGCTGCTTTTACAAAGTGTAAACTGTTTACACCTTGTAAAAGCAGACCCTTCTTACCCGCGACGCTGTTATTTTTCTTTTTTACATTTTTTTTTTCCCGCCGTATCTTTTTTTTTTCCCGACGCAACTTTTTTTACCCAGCACGATTCTCAAAACTCTGCGTAACGTAAAACCGCGCTATGCACGTCGGGAAAATGACATTGTGAGCATGCGCAGTACGTCCGGCGCGGGAGCGCGCCTAATTTAAATGGGACTCGCCCCATGAAAATAGGAACGCCTTGCGCCGGACGGATTTAAGTTACACAGCCGAAAATTTCTAGGTAAGTGCTTTCTTAGGTAGAAATTTTGCGACAGTGTAACTTAAATCAGAATATTTCAGTTACGGCGGCTCTTTGTGGATCTGGCCCATAGAATCTATACACACAATCTGCTACTAAATAATAGTCCTATGTTTCCAAAAAATAAATAATGGCTTATAACTTTGGAACTAAAAATAGGAAAAATGATTGGGTGCAGCATGTGTACATCGTTGTAAATGAATTACACATTTCAGCGGTCCTTGCTTCGCTTTAAAACGCCATGTAGTATTTGTCGACCATCTGGTGATAGCAGATAAGCGAACTAAAGTAGACAAATTTAGATTTAATCTTGATCAGCCTAATTTGCGAGCACTCAGGTGTTTGTTAGTTTTTGTCCAGATCTATTTCCTTCTTTTTTTTTTAACAGATACTCCCTGCCGCAAACCTGGCACAGGAAACACACCGGGAATTCTATATCTTCATCATCCAATGGTGGAGTTATTTGAATAGAATGGGAAAATGTGTTTCCAGGGGATCACCAATTCACTGAGTGCAGCTAAAAATGTATTAAAGTGACACTAAAGGTTCGAGTATAAACATTTTTAAATAACAAACATGTCATACTTACCTTCACTGTGCAGTTTGTTTTGCACAGAGTGTCCCCGAATCCGGTCTTCTGGGGTCCCTTTGTAGCTCCTCCCCACTAGGATGACCACATTTCCAAACTATGATTCAGGGACACCCCCTTCCCAAAAATCGGTTTCTGCTACAACCAATCACAGCACAGTGATTGGACACAAGGGGCCAGATCCACATAGAAATGGATAGGCGCAGCGTATCAGAGATACGCTACGCCGCCATAACTTTTCCGGCTTTGATTCGAATCCTGAAAGTTACGGCGGTGTAGTGTATTTCTGGCGGCGGAATTCAAATCGGCGATTAGGGGGTGTGATTCATTTAAATGAAGCGCGTCCCCTCGCCAATTGAACTGCGCATGCTCCGTTTCAAAATTTCCCGCCGTGCTTTGCGCGAAATGACGTCATTTTTTGAACTTAGACGTGAGTTACGTCCATCCCTATTCACGGACGACTTACGCAAAAAAAAAAAAATCAAATTTTGACGCGGGAACGACGGCCATACTTAACATGGCAAGTCTGTCTATACGCCGCAAAATAACAGCTTTAACTATACGCCGGAAAAAGCCGACTAGAGACGACGTAAGAGAATGCGACGGCCGCGCCGATTGAACTGCCCATGCTCCGTTTCGAAATTTCCCACCGTGCTTTGCGCGAAATGACGTTGCAACAACGTCATTTTTTTAACTTAGACGTGAGTTACGTCCATCCCTATTCACGGACGACTTACGAAAAAAAAAAAAATCTAATTTTGACGCGGGAATGACGGCCATACTTAACATGGCAAGTCTATCTATACGCCGCAAAATACCAGCTTTAACTATACGCCGGAAAAAGCCGACTAGAGACGACGTAAGAGAATGCGACGGCCGCGCATACGTTCGTGGATTGTCGGAAAAAGCTAATTTGCATACCCGACGCGGAAAACGACGCAAACTCCACCCAGCGGACGCCGAAGTATTGCACCTATGATCCAAAGGCGTACGAAGCCGTACACCTGTCGGATCGAACCCAGATGCCGTCGTATCTTGGTTTGAGGAATCAAACTAAAGATACGACGCGGCAAATTTGAAAGTACGCCGGTGTATCAGTAGATATGCCGGCGTACTCTCTCTCTGGATCTGGCCCAAGGGATTTATGATTTCTCCAATCACAAGCAGGGGGCGGGGATTGTGCTCCAGACATTCCTGGCCAGGACAAGTACTGTCTTTGAGTAAAGCGGCAATGTGGTGGCCTTTTTTGGGGGCATCAGATTGGCCCGGGGGTGGCTGTGTCAGTTTCATTCTGGGACACTGTATTGTCCTGGAATGAAGGTGCCCGGGACAGACCTGCAAAATGCGGGACTGTCCCGGGCAATCCAGGACACGTGGTCACCCTACTCCCCGCATCAGATAACCCCCCTAGGAGAAGCGCTCTTCTGGGGAGTTACCTTGCGGGCACGCTCCCGAGTCCAGCATTCGGTGTCCATAGCTGCCGAATGCAGGACTCGGCCCCGCCATCCAGCGCTCATGTTATTGGACTTAATTGACAGTGGCGGGAGCCAATGGCTGCACTGCTATCAATCTATCCAATCCAGAGCCGATAACCCCGGGCAGAGAGACGGTGCGTCCTCGCCGTGGGACATTCAAAGGCTCACGTAAGTAAAACGGGGGGCCGGTGACTGCCAGTAGTTTTTTCACCTTAAAGGGGTTGTAAAGGTTTATTTATTTTTATAAATAACAAACATGTTATACTTACCTCCACTGTGCAGCTCATTTTGCACAGAGCGGCCCCGAACCTCGTCTTCTGGGGTCCCTTGGTGTCTCTCTCTCTCGGCTCCTCCCCACAATAGCTAACCCCCTCTGGGAAGCTCTCCCCCGAGGGGGTTAGCTTGCGGGCGTGCTCCCATGTGATACAGTCGGCGTCCATAGACGCCGAGTGTATGACTCGGTCCCGCCCCCCCAGCGGCCACATCATTGGATTTGATTGACAGCAGCGGAAGCCAATGGCTGCACTGCTATCAATCTATCCAATCAATGCCGAGACTCTATGGAGAAGAGGACACCGGGGGACGCGCAGAGCAGGTGAACTGGCTCAGGTGAGTAAAACTGCGAGAGGGCTGGGGGGTCCGTGACAGCGAGGTGTTTTTTCACCTTAATGCATAGGATGCATTAAGGTGAAAAAACACAGACCTTTACAACCTCTTTAACCACTTGCTTACTGGGCACACATACCCCCTTCCTTTCCCAGGCAAAATTTGAATGACAAATGTGTGGTCGTGCGACGTGGCTCCCAAACAAAATTGACGTCCTTTTTTTCCCACAAATATAGCTTTCTTTTGGTGGTATTTGATCACCTCTGCGGTTTTTATTTCTTGCGATATAAACAAAAATAGAGCGACAATTTTGAAAAAAATGCAATATTTTTTACTTTTTGCTATACTAAATATCCCCCAAAAATATATACCGTATTTATCGGCGTATATCGCGCACTATTTTCCCCTTAAAATAAGGGGAAAATTGTGGGTGCGTGATATACGCCGATAGCCTAACAAAACTAGTGATATTTATCATCCCTTGTGATACCTTGGGTAGTGACGTATCCTTCTTTATGGATAAATCTGGGGTTTATTAGACCCCTGATCCCTCCTCTGCCCTCCAAGGCTATGTAAATGCAGAACCAATACTGGAAGTGATGAAATCTTCATCATTTAAGGCCTCAGCTTTCACAGAGGAGAGGGAGAAACTGATGTTCCTCCTTCTTCTTTGTGCGCTGCCAATCCGACCAGATGGAATGGGAGAACAGGGGAGGTCTGTGGCTGAACGCAGCAGGGATAGCGCTGCCATTGTCCATCAGCAAAGATGCTGAAAAGGAGATCCTGCCTATACTCGCTGTCCCGATGTCCATACCTAACATTGCGTACACCTCAAAGAGGCAGGGGTAAGGTTAAGCCGAAAAAAGCCTTACGTAAACGACGTAAAAAAATGTGCCGGGCGGACGTACGTTTGAGGATCGGCGTATCTAGCTAATTTGCATACTCTACGTGGAAATCAACGGAAGCGCCACCTAGCGGCCAGCGTAAATATGCACCTAAGATCCGACGGCGTACTAAGACTTACATCAGTCGGATCGAGCCCACATTCAGATGTATCTTGTTTTGTGGATACAAAACAAAGATACGACGGCGCAACGTAGAACTTATGCGGCGTATCAATATATACGCCGCCGTAAGTTCTTTGTGGATCTGGCCCTATATCTGTCGTTTCACTTAAGGAATATAACACTTGTAGTATATATTTTCACACATACATATGTAACATTTGAGTAGCTCAGGAGAAAAGTAATCATAACACAAAATATTCATTTTAGTACTTCCATCACAGTGAGGCATGGACACAGTGAGGGGTGGACACAGTGAGGCATGGGCACAGTGAGGCATGGACACAGTGAGGAAAAGTGAGGCATGGACACAGTGAGGCATGGACACAGTGAGGGGTGGACACAGTGAGGCATGGGCACAGTGAGGCATGGACACAGTGAGGCAAAATGAGGCATGGGCACAGTGAGGCAAAGTGAGGCACAGTGAGGCATGCAGATGGACACCCTAGGCTTATACTCGAATCAATACGTTTTCCCAGTCTTTTGTGGTAAAATTAGGTGCGCTTATATTCGGGTCGGCTTATACTCGACTATATAATGTAAATAAAAAAATGTATATATTTTAGCACATCAACTTTTTAGATAATGAGCCTATTTCTTGGAACATCCTGATTTTTTTTAACCCCTTCCATACCGCGCCATAGGGAAATGACGGCGGCAGGAACACCTCGCCGATCCAGGTGGACGTCATATGACGTCCTGCGTTCCCGGCGATCTAGGGCGCGCACGCGACCGCGGCAGCGCTCGTGACCCGGCGCGGGTGCCCGGCGGCCTCGATTGCCGCCGGGCACCTGCGATTGCCGGTAATCACGGCAGGAGTGTGGATCTGTGTGTGTAAACACACAGATCCACCCCCTGTCAGCGGTGAGGAGACCAATGTGTGTTCCCAGTACAGAGGAACACACATCGGTCTCCTCCCCTTGAGAGTCCCCTCCCCCCTACAGTTAGAACACACCTTAGGGAACATATTAACCCCTTCAGCGCCCCCTAGTGGTTAACCCCTTCCCTGCCAGTCACATTTACACAGTAATCAATGCATTTTTATAGCATTAATCGCTGTATAAATGTGAATGGTCCCAAAAACGTGTCAAAAGTGTCCGATGTGTTCGCCGCAATGTCACAGTAAAAAATCGCAAATCGCCGCCAATACTAGTAAAAAAATAAATAAAATAAAAATGTCATAAATCTATCACCTATTTTGTAGACACTATAACTTTTGCGCAAACCAATCAATATACGATTATTGTGATTTTTTTTGTACCAAAAATATGTAGAAGAATACGTATCGGCCTAAACTGAGGAAAAAAAATGTTTTTTTTTTAGAAAATTGTGATATTTATTAAATAAAGAAAGTAAAAAATATTGGCCCAGATTCAAGAAGCACTTGCGCCCGCGCAACCATAGGTTGCGCGGCGCAAGTGCTTACTTGCTCCGGTGTAACGAGTGCTCCTGATTCAGGAACCTCGTTACACCGAATGCAGCCTAGGATGTGACAAACATAAGCCTCCTTATGCCTTCACATCCCAGGCTGCATTCTTGCGTTGGCCGCTAGGGGGCGCGGCCATTGTGACCGGCGTATAGTATGCAAATTGCATACTACCACCGATTCACAAAAGTTGCGCGGGCCCTTCTCACGCAAGGTACGGAGTTTCCGTACGGCGCCTTTAGCATAAGGTTGCTCCTGCTATAGCAGGCGCAGCCAATGCTAAAGTATAGCTGCGCCTCCCGCTCGCGACGTTCAAATTTAACGTCGTTTACGTAAGTGAACCGTGAATGGCGCTGGACGCCATTCACGTTCACTTACAAGCAAATGACGTCCTTGCGACGTCATTTGCCGCAATGCACGTCGGGAAAGTTTCCCGACGGAGCATGCGCTGTTCGCTCGGCGCGGGAGCGCGCCTAATTTAAATGATTCCCGCCCCCGGCGGGATCATTTACATTAGGCAGCCTTGCGCCCGGCTGCTTAGCATATTGCCCGCACAATTTACGGAGCAACTGCTCCGTGAATCGCGGGCAAAGCGCAATATTTGCGTGGGCGCAGAGAAAAAAATTTGCTCTTTGCCCACGCAAATATTGCGCGATTCTACTTGAATCTGGGCCATTGTGTTTTTTTTTTTTAATTGTCGCTCTTCTTTTGTTTATAGCACAAAAAATAAAAACCGCAGAGATGATCAAATACCACCAAAAGAAAGCTCTATTTGTGGGAGGAAAAAAAACATAAAGATTTAATTTGGATACAGTGTTGCATGACCACACAATTGTCATTCAAAGTGCAACAGCGCTGAAAACGAAAAATTGGTCTGGGCAGGAAGGGGGTGGAAATGCCCTGTATGGAAGGGGTTAACAGAGCAAGATGAGATTTTTTTTTGGTCCTAAACACAGCTCTGCCTTGATCTTATTATATATGGAAACGCAGTGAACATAGATTCCATTAGGTGAATGCAATTATGGAGTTAGGAATCTAAATCAATTTAAGTCATCACCTTCAGCTGCTGAAATGACCTTTCTAATGACTTTTATGTTACAGTGCGAATTTTGTCACTTCATGTGTAAACCAAAAAAATGTATTTTGGACAGCTGTAGCCGCAGTAAAAAACATTTTGGATACAAATACAGGGGACGGTAATGCTACATGGCTGATAAAAATGAAACGTATTGTATTGCTACTGGGAAACATTCCAGTAGAACAACATTGGTGTATCTAATCATTTCAATAGTTAATTTCCAAAGTCATTGAGCTATCGATGATGTTTTCTCTAGTCCCCGTCTTTACAGTTTCTCTAGTCCCCGTCTTTACAGCTGAATGTGGAAAGTATTATTTAAAAAATGTTGAAGTATACTTCACTCAATTGAGGCATCTACCGTATTTGCCGGCGTATAAGACGACTGGGCGTATAAGACGACCCCCTCATTTTCCAGCCAAAATGTTGGTTTTGGGATTTACTAAGACTACCCCCTTCCTACTAGTCATGCCTCGCCTCACGGTGCCACCATTACATGCCAGACTGTGCCCCATTACATGCCAGACTGTGCCCCATTACATGCCAGACTGTGCCCCATTACATGCCAGACTGTGCCCCATTACATGCCAGACTCGCTGTGCCCTTACCTTATCCTAAGACATGCAGAATCGCGGCTGTACTGTACGTTTTTTCAAAAGCCGTGCCTCCTACGTCTTCTGTTCCATGATAGGCAGAACAGTCAGCTTCCCAGGAGGCACTGTGTTCAGTGTTCGCCTATCACGGAGGCCCTCTCATCCGAGGACAAGAGGGCCTCCGTGATAGGTGGACACTAAACACAGGATGAGAGGGCCTCCGTGATAGGCGGACACTAAACACAGGACGAGAGGGCCTCCGTGATAGGCGGACACTGAACACAGTGCCTCCTGGGAAGCTGAGTGTTTCCGCCTATCACGGAACAGAAGACGTAGGAGGCGCGGCTTTTGAAAAAACGTACGGACGCGATTCTGCATGTCTTAGGATAAGGTAAGGATGTTAGGTTACTGGCGTATAAGACGACCCCCGACATTTAAGAAGATTTTAAGGGGTTAGAAAGTCGTCTTATACGCCGGAAAATACGATAATCATTGCGATAATTTAGTATTATAGAAAGTACTTTTGCTTCTAGCAATGGGGTTGATTTACAAAAACTGGAACGTGAAAAGTCTGGTGCAGCTCTGCATAGAAACCAATCAGCTTCCAGGGTTTTTTTTTTTTTCAAAGCGAAACCACTTCAGCCCCCAGAAGGATTTACCCCCTTCCTGACCTGGCCATTTATTGCAATATGGCACTGCGTCGTTTTAGCTGAAAATTGCGCGGTCATGCGACGTTGCACCCAAAAAAAAAATTACGTCCTTTTTTCCCCACAAATAGAGCTTTTGGTGGCATTTGATCACCTCTGCGGTTTTTATTTTTTTGCGCTATAAACCAAAAAATAAACGACAATTTTGAAAAGAAAAACAATATTTTTTACTTTTTGCTATAAGAAATATCCCCCAAAAATACTAATTTCTTTCTCAGTTTAGGCCAATATGTATTCTTCTACATATATTGGTAAAAAAAATTAGCAACAAGTGTATATTGATCGGTTAACGCAAAAGTCTACAAAATAGGGGATAGATTTGTGGCATTTTTTTTATTGTGTTTTTATTTTTTTTACTAGTAGTGGCAGTGATCAGTAATTTTTAGCCGGACTGCAACATTGCGGCGGACAGATCGGACACTTTTTTGTGACCGGTGACATATATACAGCGATCAGTGCTATAAAAATACGTACCCTCGTAGGTCACCCTCGTACGTCACTGGGAAAGACCAGTTAGCAGGTACGTTAACAGGGTACGTTAACAGGGTGTTCCGCGGCTTTTCGAATTTGCCGCGAACACCCCTAATTGTTCGTTGTCCGCCGAACAGGCGAACAGGCAATGTTCGAGTCGCGACGATGACGCGGCGACGTGCGCGACCCTGAAAGGTCAATGCTTCCACGCTTGCGTCAAATCACTTCAACGCATGCGAGGGCTTTCGGCTGAGCCGACATGTCTGGTAAGTTGTACAGACGACCGAACATGTCCGACGGACAGGCTTCCAGCGGACATGTTTCTTAGCATGCTTAGAAATTTGTCTGCTGGAAACCTGTCCGATCCGCCGGAAAATTGTCCGGTCGGACGTACAGACGACCGAACATGTCCGCTGAAACTGGTCTGCGGACCAGTTTCAGCAGACATATTCGGTCGTGTGTACGAGGCCTTATAGGCAGTTCTTGGGGTGGATTATGTTTGGGAGGCCTAGCGCCGATGAGTTGAAAGCACCCACTTCTTCCCAGAAGTCCTGGACTAATTCTGTGTGTTTTTAATGAAGTGTTTAACTGTACAATAAATTGTTGGATATTTTGCAAACTTTTTAAAATTTGTCCTTTTGTGTGGCACATCTAAAGTCCCCAAGTTATCCCTTCCATGTCCGATGTTTTTGGAGTTGGAAAATTAATCTTGTATGATTTTCTGTTAATAGGGATGGTTCCACCCATGATACAATTAGTGACACTCATAGACTGCCCTTATATATGAATAGCCAACTTACAACATCAGGTTTCACGCCTCTATTCATGGTGTCTCTTGTTGAATTAAAGTCCTGCAAATATATAAAGACAATCCTAGAGTGCTCCTATATATAAATAGTCAATCTACAGCTTCAGGTTTTACTCCTCAGTTCATTTTGTCTCTTGTGACACTCCTAGAGTGTATTATACAGTATATGAGTAGTCAATCTACAATATCAGGTTTTACTCCTCCTTTCATGTTGTTTCTTGTCGAACTGAAGTCCTACAAAGATAAAAATTGACTCTTAAGGCCCATCCATACACACAATCTGACTTTTTGACAACAACGGTCCGACGGATGTGTTTGAACGGACAATCCGACCGTCTGTATGCTCCATCAGACAATTTTTTTTCATTTTTTCATCAGACAAATGTTCGCTGTGAATGCTTTCAAACTTTTTGACAACAAATGTCCGATGGAGGATAATGCAATCGTGTGTACACAAGTCCATCAGACTTAAGTCCATAGTACAAACACGCATGCCCAGAACCAATGCTAAAGATCAGACAACAATAGCAGAATTTGCCGAAAGGGTGGCAGTAAAGAGCAGAAAAACTATGCAGTACGTCTATTACGTCACTGCGTTCGTGTTTGCTGGCTGAAAAAGTCCTGCCGTGTGTATGCATACCAAGTTCACGGCCAACGCCCATTCGGAGCAAAATCCATCGAAAAGTTAATTTTTATTGAAATCACATTAATTTGCACCAGAAAAATTACCACTTGTACGCATGTGTGTCTCTTTTATGCCTCTTTTACCACCGGGAAAGCCGAGAACTAGCTCGGTCAGTCTTTCCTCCGTACACACGGACGGTTTTCCAGACAGGAAAACTGCGATGGAGCTTTGGTCGGGAATCCCGGCTGTGTGTATGCTCCATCGCAGTTTTTCCCATAGGAAAACTGCCAAAAAACGCTGGGCAAAGGTCCACCGGTCTTCCCGGCGGGAAAAAAGAGAACCGGTTCTCTTTTTTTTGTCCGGCATTTTTTGGGCAGTTTTCCCATCTGAAAAACTGCAAGGAGCATACACACGGCCGGGATTCCTGGCCAAAAGCTCTCCTAAAGCCTCGTACACACGATCAGTCCATCCGATGAGAAGGGTCTGAAGGACCGATGAAGCTGACTGATGGTCCGTCGCTCCCACACACCATCGGTTAAATAACCGATCGTGTCAGAACGCGGTGACGTAAAACACAACAACGTGCTGAAAAAAATGAAGTTCAATGCATCCAAGCATGCGTGGATTTTTAACCGATGGTTGTGCCTACTAACGATCGGTTTTGACCTATCGGTTAAGAACCCATCGGTTAAATTTAAAGCAAGTTGGCTTTTTTTAACCGATGGTTAAATAACCTATGGGGCTCACACATGATCGGTTTTGACCAATGAAAACGGTCCATCAGACCGTTGTCCTCTGTTTAAAGCGGGGGTTCACCCGTACATGACACTTTTTCCCCTTAGATTCCTGCTCGTTTTGTCTAGGGGAATCGGCTAGTTGTTTTAAAATATGAGCTGTACTTACCGTTTACGAGATGCATCTTCTCCGCCGCTTCCGGGTATGGGCTGCGGGACTGAGCGTTCCTATTTTGATTGACAGTCTTCCGAGAGGCTTCCGACAGTCGCATCCATCGCGTCATGATTTTCCGAAAGAAGCCGAATGTCGGTGCGCAGTATAGAGCCGCACCGACGTTCGGCTTCTTTCGGCTACTAGTGACGCGATGGATGCGACCGTCGGAAGCCTCTCGGAAGACTGTCAATCAAGAAGGAACGCCCGCTCCCGAAGACCCATACCCGGAAGCGACGGAGAAGATGCATCTCGAAAACGGTAAGTACGGCTCATATTTTAAAACAAATAGCCGATTCCCCTAGACAAAACGAGCATCCATCTAAGGGGAAACATTTTTATGGGTGAACTCCCGCTTTAACCTATCGTGTGTACAAGGCCTCACAGTTTTCTCTTCGGGATAAATGATCGTGTGTACGAGGCTTTACACACTAGTCATGACTGAAATAAAAAATGACCAGACTTATTTTGAAAAAAAAAAAAGAGTAAAATAACTTTGAAATTTAAGGTTGTAGCAGCACTTATTTCCTTTAGTGGATATACAGCCATTTGTCTTAAGGTGCCCATGGAAAGAGCAGCGCATTAGCAGGATCATTTATGTACACGTCTAGAACCCCACAATCCAACCCCGTCGATGTGATTTTCAAGGTTACAGCTGGACGTTCAAGGGCAGGGCCAAGTGTAATCGGCACTTAGATCATAGATTAATCTTATTTGCCATCTATTAGGTCTGATTTCTGCTTCCCTCACTCCCTCCCTAAAGCCAGGATTATTGTGCTAGTTTAAGATAATGGATTCTAAGAGGAAAAAAAGGTCGTGGAGGCGCTGAGATTTGGAAACCTAAGATAATATGATTAATCTAAAAGCTTCTTTCTAAAAAGAAGGGTCACACTTTCATATAGTTAATTGAGTGCTAAGGAAGGAGGTGGTGGGTGGCTGGGAATGAATAAAGGGGTGAGAAACTGTGACGGTGATGGAGCGATGTGTTAGGAAAGGAAGGTAGGGGAGACATGACATATCATGGATGCTATTGATTTAATAGAAGAGTATGTTCTTCTATTTCCAAAATTAGTTCTGCAATTGAGTAAAGCGGTGCTGATGGAGAGACTCTTACTTTGTGGAATGGATTGTAAGAGCGCTATTAATGCTGAGCAATACTTTTGCAGCACTTGATATTATTTGAAGGACTGTTAAGCTTAATACAGATCTGTCTAAATGCCTCTGTGCTTTATTTCGTTTTTGTAGAATCATTAGCCCTGTGCAGACCTTAATGATCCTCTCTAGACTCTGCCATTCTTACATTAATGGACTATGTCATTCTTCTAAATATTTTATATTTTTACTGAGCTTCAGTCAACAGAATAATGTTGGAGGACTGAAGGACTATGATTTAAAACACATATTCCTGAGGCTGTTTTGCATACCTGTAGGAGTTGCTCAAGATGATGAAGGTGGCCTCCTGCACAATTCCCATCTGAGCTCCCCTGAGAGGTGAGACAGGGGCTGATAGGGCAATGGTAGGGAGCGGGTGACAGAAAGCTAAAACTGCAGTCTTGATCTTGAGAGTCAGGGGCGGACTGACCATTTGGGCACTGCCCGAGGGCCCCATGCCACTAGGGGGCCCCATCAGGGTTGACACCCTCAGTAAAATCAGGGATAGTATGTAAAAATCTGTGTTTTAAAAAAAAATCCCAAGATTATAGCTGACCCGCCTCTAAAGTATCTTTTCAGTGTGTGTGTGTATTCTGTGTGTGTATATATTGTGTGTATATTGTGTGTCTGTGTGTGTATACTGTGTATGCATACTGTATGTGTGTGTGTGTGTGTGTGTGTATACTGTGTGGCCCCCTTAATCTATTGCCTGGGTGCCCCATAATCTCCTATTGCCCGGGGGCCCCATAATCTCCTATTGCCCGGGGGCCCCATGAGTTGTCAGTCCACCCCTGTTGAGAGTGCTTATGTCAAACATGAAGAAGTGCTGCCATGAGGGCTTCCCAACTTCACCCAGACCAGTAGAGAGCAGAACCGTGTCACAAACCAAGTTCAGTAACAGCCGAGCAGGAAGGCACCAAATCACAAGCTAGATCAAGGTCAGAGGCGAGGTTGGCAATGTGCAAGCAACAAGGTGATGGGAAAAATCTTCTTCTTCTTCTTATTATTATTATTATTATTATTATTATACAACAAAATTTGAGTATAGCCTCACATACTATTGTATAATGAACCATAAAAGAGTACCATCATCCAAACTGATATAGGAGCAGGGCCGGACTTACCATTGGGCTTGACTGGGCTCAAGCCCATGGGCCCCGCCCAATAGGGGGCCCCGGATGGCAACCCCCTTTAAAAAAATATATATATATATTTTTTAGGGGTCCGGAGGTCCTCAGGGGCCCGGAGGCCCCCAGGGCCCCGGACGGCAACCCCCCCCCTTTTTTTTTATTTATTTTTTATTAGAAAAAATGTTTTTTTTTATATATATTATATATATTTACTATTAAAGGGCCCAAAGGTCTCCAGGGCCCCTGGATGGCAATCCCCCTTTTTTTTTTATATATTTCTTTTTTTATTAAAGGGCTCAGAGGTCCCCAGGGCCCCATGTGGCAACCTCCCTTTTTTTATAAATGTTTATTTTTTTTATTTTTGTTTATATATATATATATATATATATTTTATTAAAAGGCCCAGAGGTCCCCAGAGCCCCAGAGGTCCCCAGGCCCCTGGATGGCAACCTCCCTTTTTTTATGTATTTTTTATAAATGTTTATTTATTTATTTTTTTATTAAAGGGCGCAGAGGTTACTTTTTTATTTTTATTAAAGGGCCCAGAGGTCCCCAGGGCCCCGGATGGCTACCCCCATTTCTCAATTTCAGGCGGCAGCACCCCCCCCCTCTCTGCTCCACGGGGCCCATGCCTTAAACTGTGTGACTTTCCCGAACAGACAGCTTATTCACGCAGTCCTGCGAAAGGGTTAATTTTCCCACACTGCAAGAGGAGGCAGCACGGAAGCAGGAGGAACCGGAGTGGTGTGTGGAGGACTGTGGCTGCTGAAGGGAAGAAAGCCGACAGCCAGGCTAATGACAGTCTGTGGCCCCAGCTGTCGGCACAGGTGAGAGGCACTCCCCCCCGCTCAACAACTGCAAAACCCCCCCCAGAAGGAACCGGAGCGGTGTGTGGATGTCTGCTGAAGGGAAGAGAGCCGACACATTCCGTGCACAGGTGAGAGGCACCCCCCCACTCAACAACTTTAATGCACCCCCCCGCTCAACAACTTTAATGCGCCCCCCCCGCTCAACAACTTTAATGCGCACCCCCCCTGCTCAACAACTAAACAACTATGATCCCCCCCTCACTCAACATCTTCGATCCCCCCCAATTCTCGGCTACAGGGGGCCCCTTCAACACTCAAGCCCAGGGGCCCCCACCACCCTAAGTCCTGCCCTGTATAGGAGAACTGGAGAGAATTGGGATATGGTGGCCGAGTTCTGAGGCTGACCATAGACATATACACACCCACAAAGTTTTTTTTTTTAATGGACTATCTCCATGTCCGTGTATCAGTTGAGATAGTCCATTAAGAAAAAAAACCTTTGTGGGTGGGTATATGTGTATGGTCAGCCTCAGCAACTACCACCATAACCCCATCCTTTCCAGTTCTCCTATATTATTATTATTATACAGGATGTCTATAGCACCAACAGTTTATGCAGCACTTTACAACTTTAGGATAGACAGTACAAACACAATACTCTTTAAAACAGTAGGAATCAGTGCTTGTTAGAGCTTACAATCTAAGAGGGAGGGGCAGGAGATACAAGAGGTATAAACTGTGGGGGATGTGCTGATGGAGAAAATAAATGTGCAGTTGTTAGTTGAGGGACAAATAGGCTTCTCTGAAGAGATGAGTTTTTTTCAGAGATTGTGTGAAAGTTGACATATTAGGAGAATGTAGGACAGATTGGGGTAGAGCATTCCAGAGGACGGGTGAGGCTCTTGGAGGCGAGCATGGGAGGAGGTGACAAGGGAGCTAGAGAGCAGGAGGTCTTGGGAGGAGCAAAGAGAATGAGTTGCTTGGTATTTTGAGACCAGGTTAGTGATGTAGCTGGGGGCCAGGTTGTGGATGGCTTTGTAAGTTATTGTTAGTATCTTGAAATTAATTTATAGGTTGAGTGGAAGCCAATGGAGGAATTGGCAGAGGGGTGTAGCAAATGTCGAGTGGTTTCTAAGGTGGATGAGCCTGGCAGCCGCTTTTATGATGGACTTCAGGGGGATAACCTATTTAGAGGTAAGATAATGAGGAGAGAGTTTCAGTAGTCAAGGCGAGAGATGATCAGGGAGTGGGTTAGAAGCTTTGTGGTGACATTGGTTAGGAAGGGGCGTATCTTGGACATGTTGCGGAGGTTGAGGCGGCAAGCTTTGGATAGCGATTGGATGTGGGATGTGGGAAAAAATAGTTGAGAGTCCAGGATTACACCAAGAACTTTGCCTCAGGGGGACGGGTTAAAGGGGTTGTAAAGGTTTGTTTTTTATTTTCTAAATAGGTTCCTTTAAGCTAGCGCATTGTTGGTTCACTTACCTTTTCCTTCCATTTCCCTTCTAAATGTTTTTTTTTCTTTGCCTGAATTTCTCACTTCCTGTTCCTCCGGGGGCAAGCTTACTGAGGAGGAACAGGAAGTGAGGAATTCAGACAAAGAAAAAAAACATTTAGAAGGGAAATCAAAAGAAAAGGTAAGTGAACCAACAATGCACTAGCTTAAAGGAACCTATTTACAACCCCTTTAATAGTTGAGCCATTGATTTTGAGAAATGAGGTGAAGTAGCACGTGGGGAAGGAAATATCATGAGCTCGGTTTTGGATAGGTTGAGTTTGAGGAAGTGATGTGACATCCAGGCATGTGCACAGAAAAACATTTTTTTGTTCTGTTTCGTATCGTTCCGTAGGTTCGTTTCCGTTCGTTTTTCGTAAGACGCCCGTTTTCCTGTTCGTTCCCATTCGTTTTTCGTACGATGAGATTTTTTCGTATTCCGATCGTTTCGTATTTTCGTTACCGTTTTATTTTCGTACAAGCCGGATAGTTCATGATGGTTCGTTATTCTGTTTAATTCATGTTCGTTACTTGTTAGACAATAATTTTCATGAATTTTCGTCAATGATTTGCATTCTGTGTTTTGGATTCCTTTTTCTGTTCGTGTTTTCGGTCGTGTGTTCGTGTGACATCTATGACAATTTGTTGTGGATGTCATGTGGGCAATGCGACTGAAGATACGAACAGAAAAAGGATTTTCGTCATTTTTTACTTTCGTAAATATATCGCGGGATTCGCGGCACTTTCAACACGCGGCTCATCCATATTAACGATTGTTAAGCCCCATACACTTGGTCAGACTTTAACAACAAACATAAAAACGATAGTTTTCCGTTCGTTCAGAAAAGTTTATTTGGCTTTACTGTACTACTCAGCACAAAAGAGAAGCTGCTTCACTAACTACACTTCACTAACTACACTCACTGCCCATTCAAAAAAACGAAAATTACATCTGTGGTCCTTTTTCTTTTGGTGTTTTCTGTCTTGCGTTCGTGTGACATCTGTGGCAAAAGATTTGCATTCTGTTGAATCCAAAATACGAACAGAAAAAAGGAATTCAAAATACAGGGTCTTTTGTTGTGGATGTCATATGAGCATACGACTGAGGGTGCGAACAGAGAAGGGATTCAAACAAGATACAGAGTGCAAATCTTTTGTTGTGGATGTTGTGTGAACATACGGCTGAGGATACGAGCAGAGAGGGGATTCAAACAGGATACAGAATGCAAATCTTTTGTTGTGGATGTCGTGTGAACATACGGCTGAGGATACGAACAGAGAGGGGATTCAAACAAAATACAGAATGCAAATCTTTTGTTGTAGGTATCATGTGGACATGCGGCTGAGGATACGAGCAGAGAGGGGATTCAAACAGGATACAGAATGCAAATCTTTTGTTATAGATGTCATTTTCGTTCTTTTGCCGTTTTCGTTTTGTCGTATTTTCGTCAGATCGTTCGTTCGTATTTGCGGTTGTTCGTTATGCGGCTCATTCGTAATCCCGTCGTTTTCGTATTTTGGTGCTTTAATTTTTTCGTATGCACACATTATTCTGTGGGTACGAAAATGAACATTTTCGTATGAAAATAACATTCGTACGAACGGGAATGCACATATCTAGTTAAGAGTCCAGCCCAAGGCCTGTAACACAGGTAGGCAGCAGACACAAACGGGCAGGGGTAATCCAGAGGCAAGTCAGATATAAGCTGTGTCAATAACAAAGTCAAGAAGTCTCAGGATCAAGGATAACAGAGATACAAGCTGAATGACAATCCAGCAATGATCCAATAGAGGGCCCAGGTTTAAATAGGCCACTGAGTGCCAGTGTATGTGGTGGACATGCTCATGCATCCATGTGTATACCATGGTGTGTGAGTGCATATTCCTGCATGTGTATGAGCACAAGACTTATGGCTAAAACAATCTCTCTGACAGCTGACGTGATCTCCTGACAAGCTACCTATATGGTTTCATGTGCATACATATGGCATCAACTATACCAACCAACTATATTGTGTTATTTTTGCCTGGTACCAGTTTAACAGTGTAAGGATGGATTTGCTGTTATGTATAAATGGTATTAGAAGTAATAATTATTGCATATGTACAGAGCCAGGAAGACAAGTAGAGCCTTAAATTGTGACCCCACTACATCCCTGATACCCCCTAAACTGTGGCTTCTCTACATCCCTTCCATGGAGTCCCAAGCATTCAAGCTGCATGGGGCGGGGTCAGAGCATCACTGGTGCTCTGGCCCTGCCCCTCCCTTCTGGCTGTGAAATAATAGGTATCATTCTGCACAGCACGGTGCACTGCTGCCAGCCTGCCTCCCCTGTGTATCCATCACTCTCAGTACCATCATGGGGCCCCCAATTTCGGGGACAGCATGGGCTCAAGGACCAGCTGCTTTGGGGAAAGTGCAGGGGCCCCCATGAAGCTGGTGTGCCCTCTCATTAAGACAGCCCTGGGCCCAGTACAAGACCCAACAGGACCAGCTGTACTGCCTTATCAGCAGCCCTGTCCAAAAGTGTTTCATTTATCCCCACCATGTCTTTTCTCTTACTGCATCGCACCCTCCAGTCAACAAACCAAAACCTCCTTCGCTACAAATCTAAAGGAGAATGAAGATTTGCAGCCCAAGGACCACGGCTATGGAACGCTCTACCCACGGACATTCGCATTGGAAGAAAACCATTGGGCCTTCAGAAGAAAACGTAAGACCCACCTCTTCTGAAAACACAGGACAGCACTGGATGCAAAAAGAGCATTGAGGTGATTTAGTTCGCATTTGTAGCTCTATACAAGTTACTCACTCACACTCACTTCTATGGACCCCTCGACTTGCCTCAATAACCCTTTTTTTGCAAGGTATTAGAAATAACCAGCAGCACCTCTTCGTAGTTTATACGACTGTTACTGCAATGTAGTCTGCGGTTTGATATGTCTATTATCAAGAGACCCATTAATTTTTGCATTGAACCTCAGAAATTTTTACTTAAAGTAATTACTGAATCTCGGTAGGAAGACTCATAGTTGCAAGATTTTATTGAATTCCACCGAGTGTGTGAGACTTTCATAGTGCAGCTCCATCTGGAAAAGTTCACTGAACTTCACATGACTTGACACTTATTGCTTCACAGCTTCTGCTTCATCCTCCCATTTCACAGAAAGGAAAGAAAACACTGGAATCCTTGAGGAAATTATAATTTTCCACTGAAACTAAATATAGTTAGAAAGAATAACCGAGCTATGGGAATTACATGCCAGATCTGTTTAATTTAGTGCTCTTGTGAATATTTCCATTATATCATGAGTATATATATTTCCAATTATCCCCTATGACATAATAATTCCCTTACAATGTTATGCATATTATAATAGGCCATCATCATATTTCATGTGTATAATCTGCTATTAGAACATATCTACAAACATGTATACAAATGTGCATTTATTGGGAACAACTTCTTATGGGCACTGCTATATTGGGGTGCATGGCTTCTTGGACAATTTCACTTGTTATCTTTACATTTGAGAACCTGAACATTTTCAATGTAACCAGTAGACGTGGGCAGTGCTGGTGTCCTGTCGATAAATGGCCACCCGGTACTGCGCATGCACAGCGCTTGCACAGTACCGAGCAGCCGAAAGCCTCCAAACATCCTGTAACGGTCAGTACCGTTTACGATATTCCCATTTCATCAACCACGACAGCTTATCTGACACTCCACAATCCAGCAGACATGATCCATAAGAATTCCCTCAGAGAGACGAGACATACGCTCTGTGTCCTGGGTCAAATGTATGAATACTTTTAATGGTAACTTAGCTTTCTTATATACAGTTTTAGAAACCAAGTGAACAATGAATCAACTCCACCCACTTCAATACACACTCTCTTAGACAATGACATTCAGTTGAGTTAATTATTCCCCAGACGCCCCGTCTCCGCATTTAGAGGGGTTAATTACTACAGCTTGACAAGTAACATTCCTTTACTAAACATAATTGACATTCTGATTTCCTACCCCTGAAAGGAGACATCTGAAACTTAGGCTGCTAACTCACAACACATATCTATCATCAATAGCATCTTCACACAAACAGTGTTATTAGCATACATAATGAAAGGTCTTGGAGCATGTTTGACATGTCAAATCGCCTGTCAAGACACACCAGTGTGAACCAGGACTGCTTATGGTGAGTTTATAGCTGCAAGCACACCAACCGATACAAAAAACAAAGTACATTGTTTAATAATCTATATAAACATCAATCGCCACATGTGGATAAGTGAGTCCAATAAAGTAATATGAAGCAACACAAAAATCCCAAATTCCAGAAATAGTAGTGACTCTAAAAAATAATCATTCAGGCCTCGTACACACGACCGAACATGTCCGCTGAAACTGGTCCGTCGGACCAGTTTCAGCAGACATGTTCGGTCGTGTGTAGGGCTGACCGGACAATTTTCCGGCCGACCGGACAGGTTTCCAGCGGACAAATATTTCTTAGCATGCTAAGAAACCTGTCCGCTGGAAGCCTGTCCGCCGGACATGTCCGATGGTCGGTACGACTCATCGGACATGTCCGCTGGCCCGAGAACCCGCGCATCGCGTCGAAGTGATTCGACGCATGCGTGGAAGCATTGAACATCCGGGTTCACGCACGTCGCCGCGTCATCGTCACGTCGCCACGTCGTCACCGCGTATTCTATCCGTGCGGAATTTGGTCTGATGGTGTGTACAGCCATCAGACTAAATTCTCCCAGCGGACATGTCCGATGAAAATGGTCTGCCGGACACCCACTAACACACAGCTCCTTTCTCTATCTGCAACGTAGAGAGTGTCCTGATTCTCCTGTAGTCCAAGGGAGGGGCGAGCACGACACTCCACAAAAGGGAGAAAGCCTCACATTACTGTGTGGAGTTACAGACAGAAGAACAGGAAGTGAGGATTTCTCAGAAGAAATAAGGACATAAAAGCAAAATCGAAGGATGAGGTAAGTGAAGGAGGACTGTATTAAGGTAAAGCTATTTAGGAAAAAAAAATTTACCTTTACAACCCCTTTAATATTCATGGTAGTATGGATATTCTATATACTACAGGTGTAATTTTTGATGAAAGATGAAATAGGCCTGATTCACAAAGCTTTAACACAAGGATAAGCTTCACTAAGGTAGCTATGTGGCTGTGGTTTTCAAATGTTGTTGGCTGAAAAAATGTGTCACTTTTTTTGTAATAAAAGCATCCTCATTTTGGACTCAGCCCTTCCTTCTCTGAGCTGTCCGCTCAGCTGTCGGTTAATTGCCAGCTCCTATTTCTCCACAGTGACTCACCTGTTGATGATCCTGCTCATTAGTCCTGCCCACTTAAGCCTTCCAGCTCAGTTACTCTCTGCCTTCGCCTTGGTCAACATCACAGAGACTATCTCCTGCGTTCCTGTTGAAGACTTGCTTGGCTGACATCCCTTCTGGTTCCAGATCCTGATTGCTGTTCTACTACCGTCCCCTCTGGCCCTCTGACATTTAGCTTGGCTGACTATACGATCCGGTTCCTGAACTCTGGCTATGTTTTGACTACGCTTACCCTATTTGCCGGCGTATAAGACGACCTTTTATTCTTAAACATTTGGCTCAAAAATCGGGGGTCGTCTTATATGCCGGATGCAGACTGTGATCGTCCATTTTTTTAAAGCCGCGCCTCCTCCTCATGCTGTTCCGTGATAGGCTCAGTGATCCGCCTATCACAGACGTCGTCTCGTCATCAGCCTCGGACGAGAGGACGTCCGTGATAGGCCGAACACTGAACACAGGCTCTGCTGGGAAACTCAGTGTTCCGACTATCACGGAACAGCACGAGGAAGAGGCGCGGCTTTTTAAAAATGGACGCCCGCAGTCTGACTCACTCTGCCAGGCATAAAGTAATTAAGATCGGCGATGTGAGGTGCGGCAATGGCACAGTGAGGCAATGGCACGGTGAGGCAATGACACAGTGAGGCAATGGCACAGTGAAGAGAGGCAATGGCACAGTGAGGTGAGGCAGTGGCACAGTGAGGGGTCGTCTTAGGCCCCGTACACACGACCGAACATGTCTGCTGAAACTGGTCCGCAGACCAGTTTCAGCGGACATGTTCGGTCGTCTGTATGTCCGACCGGACAATTTTCCGGCAGATCGGACAGGTTTCCAGCGGACAAATGTTTCTTAGCATGCTAAGAAACATGTCCGCTGGAAGCCTGTCCGTCGGACATGTTCGGTCGTCTGTACGACTTACCGGACATGTCCACTCGGCCGAAAGCCCTCGCATGCGTGGAAGTGATTCGACGCATGCGTGGAAGCATTGATCTTCCAGGGTCGTGCACGTCGCCGCGTCATCGTCGCGGCCACGTCACCGCGTATCCTGTCCGCGGGGATTTTGGTTTGATGGTGTGTACAACCATCAGACCAAAATCCGGCATCGGATATGTCCGATGAAAACGGTCCGGCGGACAATTTTCATCGGACAGTCCGTCCGTGTGTATGAGGCCTTATACGGCGAGTATATCCCAAAACCAAAATTTTAGCTGGAAAATTAGGGGGTAGTCTTATACGCCCAGTCGTCTTATATGCCGGCAAATACTGTACTCTGTTATCTTTTATTATTATTTATTTATTTATAAAAATGCTTATTGAGAGCACAGTCTGATGCATCCTTTTTATTAAACAAGTGTGATTTAAGCGTACTTCTATCTCGGTCTTATTCATGGTTTCTGACACTTATACTGTATATAATAATCAATAAACGCCTTCAAGTTTATGTATAACTTCTAAGAGTTCTAAGTAAGTTGTAGAAGTTTGAGATGATCTTCTGAGATGCTGAATATCAGTTGACTTTTTCAAACCTAATTCTTTCACAGCCTGCTAAAGCTGTCATGGTAACAGGCGGACTTTATAGTGGTCTACAAGACTACAGATATCCCTGAGCGCTTTAAAGTCTTCATGACTTGAAGTACCAAGTACGGAGTCTATCCTTCCATAACTTCCACCCTTATTAGGTTTATTCTACAATACAGCTTCTCTTTAAAGACGCCTACATTAAATCTTTTCTGATCTGCAGTTTTGATGTGTCGAACAAGAAATCTAGTGAGATAAAGGCAGTCTGGTAGTTTAAGGTGTTCTCATCTTGAATTAACTGGTAATGAAAGCTGTAAAGTTGTACACATTAGAGATGAAGTCTTGCACTTTTCGCTTTAACTTCCAGCTTTAAAACATCCAAGATAACGGCCTTCTCTATAAAGAGCCTGTGTTGTAGAGTTTATTGTAGAGTGGAAAGAATTAATTACATTCCTTCCTTGTATCTGTACAAGAACTCAGGAGATAATCTCTTTACTATAAATTGCAATGGTTTTGCTGTCACATATCTCAGTTTGTTATAGTTTTATGTGCCGAGCAGGGAAAGGAGAGAGAGAGAGAGAGAACCGTGCAAAGTACAGTGTGAGGGACAATCCAACAGCAAGGTGGCACAAGTGTGCCTGAAATAAGTCCTACTTGCGTTATTTAACCACTTAAGACCCGGACCAATATGCAGGTAAAGGACCAGGCCCCTTTTTGGGATTCGGGACTGCGTCGCTTTAACTGACAATTGCTCGGTCGTGCGACGTGGCTCCCAAACAAAATTGGCATCCTTTTTTTCCCCACAAATAGAGCTTTCTTTTGATGGTATTTGATCACCTCTGCGGGGGGTGGGGAGGGTGCACAGTGTTTTTTGACCTTTGTATTTTTTTCTATAAAGGTGACCTAACACTTTAAGCAAAGGCCCATATCTGATCAATGCTGTCATCACCATCCTGGCCCATTTTATTATATTTTTATTTATTTCAGTGATCTGTCATTCAGTTACTTTTATCGTCAGGATTGGTCGTGTGCACTAGATATTTTTTTTTTTTTTTTTATCATTTTAAATTTTAACTTCACCTTTTAACTTTCACATTTTCATTTTATTTTATTTTGTGTCATCAAAACTGATTCCTGGTTCATTTGCACGGTTTATTGTTCATCAAGCTTTGTGTTTTTTTAAAAAAAAGGTGACCTAACACTTTAACCACTTGCTGACGGCCGTACGACTTTGTACGGCCTCAGCGCGGCTCCCAATTTCTAACAGGCCGTGTTTTTACGGCCTCTCCTTTACACGTTCCCCGCGCGCGCTCCCGAGCGCGCGGCGGGGAACTTCTGTACTGGCCGTGTCCCTTGGACACAGCCAGTCACAGATCGCCGTGAACGGCCAATCGGAGCGGCCGTTTCCTAGGCGATCTGTGCGGCCAATGAGAGATGATCTCATATGTTTACATATGAGATCATCTCTCATTCCCGGCTCTCGCAGACAGCGGTGCTGTCAGGGGAGAGAGGAGACGGATCTGTGTCTCTTGTACATAGAGACATAGATCGGTCACCCCCCAGTCACCCCCCCTCCCCCACAGTTAGAACACTAATTAGGGTACACATTTAACCCCTTCCTCACCCCCTAGTGTTAACCCTTTCCCTGCCAGTCACATTTATACAGTAATTAGTGCATATTTATAGCACTGATTGCAGTATAAATGTGAATGGCGCCAAAAATGTGTCAAAAGTGTCCGATGTGTCCGCCATAACGGCGCAGTCCCAATAAAAATCGCAGATCGCCGCCATTTCTAGTAAAAAAAAAGCATTTATACAGTAATTAGTGCATATTTATAGCACTGATTGCAGTATAAATGTGAATGGCGCCAAAAATGTGTCAAAAGTGTCCGATGTGTCCGCCATAACGGCGCAGTCCCAATAAAAATCGCAGATCGCCGCCATTTCTAGTAAAAAAAAAGCATTTATACAGTAATTAGTGCATATTTATAGCACTGATTGCAGTATAAATGTGAATGGCGCCAAAAATGTGTCAAAAGTGTCCGCCATAACGTCGCAGTCCCAATAAAAATCGCAGATCGCCGCCATTTCTAGTAAAAAAAAAAATTTATACAGTAATTAGTGCATATTTATAGCACTGATTGCAGTATAAATGTGAATGGCGCCAAAAATGTGTCAAAAGTGTCTGATGTGTCCGCCATAACGTCGCAGTCCCAATAAAAATCGCAGATCGCCGCCATTTCTAGTAAAAAAATAAAAAATAAAATAATAATAATTCTGTCCCTTATTTTGTAGGCGCTATAACTTTTGCGCAAACCAGTCGTTTATTGCGATTTTTTTTTTTTTTTACTAAAAATATGTAGAATACGTATCGGCCTAGACTGAGGATAAAAAAAAAAACGTAAAAAAAAAAATTGAGCTATTTATTATAGCAACAAAGTAAAAATATTTTATTTTTTTTCAAAATTGTCGCTCTATTTTTGTTTATAGCGCAAAAAATAAAAACCGCAGAGGTGATCAAATACCACCAAAAGAAAGCTCTATTTGTGGGGAAAAAAGGACGTTAATTTTGTTTGGGAGCCACGTCGCACGACCGCGCAATTGTCAGTTAAAGCGACGCAGTGCCGAATCGCAAAAAGTCCTCTGGTCAGGAAGGGGTTTAAGTGCCCAGTAAGGAAGTGGTTAAGCAAAGGTCCATATCTGGTTAATGATGTCACCACCATCCTTGCCCCTTTTAACCACTTAAGGACCGCCTCCTGCACATTTACGTCAGCAGAATGGCACGTCTGGGCACAAGCACGTACAGGTACATCCTCTTTAAGTGCCCAGCCGTGGTCCGAAGCTCCGTGACCGTAGGACCCGTGGACCCGATCGCCGCTGGAGTCCCGCGATCGGTCCCCGGAGCTGAAGAACGCGGAGAGCTGTGTGTAAACACAGCTTCCCCGTTCTTCACTGTGGTGCCGTCATTGATCGTGTGTTCCCTTTTATAGGGAAACACAATCAATGACGTCACACCTACAGCCACACACCCCTACAGCTAGAAACACAAATGAGGTCACACTTACCCCTTCAGCGCCCCCTTGTGGTTAACTCCCAAACTGCAATTGTCATTTTCACAGTAAACAATGCATTTTTAATATGTTTTTACTTCATTGAGCTGTCGTTCGGCTACTTGTATTGTCGGGATCAGTCGTGTGCACTATATAGCTTTTATATTTTTTTATCATTTTTTATTTTAGCTTCCTGTTTTAATAATTCGTATTCAAATATTTTCATAAGTATACAATAACTACAATATAGATACACAGTAACCGATATACACTTTTTCACAATTATAAGTTTCTTCAGCAATAATATGTAATAAACAGAAGGGTTCTGAACAGTGAAACAATATAGTGACTGGTCATTAAGTTTTGGGCCAGATAGACCAACACGTTGTACAAGTTTTAACCTCCCAAGATCTTTTAAATTAAAACTAATTCCTGGTTGGTTTAAACAGTTTATGGCTCATCAAGCTTTTTTATTTTTTTATCTTCTAAAACTTGTATTGTTTTTAATAAATTGTGTATTTCATGTAACATTTTTACTCAATGTCCGATATTTTATTTTTGCTCAGCATTGCTCGGAGGTAAGTACAACAAGAACCGGAGGGGGGCGGCGGTTGTACAGTGTTTTTTCACCTTTGTATTTTTTCCTGGAAATGTGACCCCTAACACTTTAAGCAAAGAACCATGGGCCAAATCCTCAAAAGGGATACGCAGGCGGAACTGCTGTTCCGCCTGCGTATCCCTGTGCCTATCTTTGGAACTGATCCTCAGAAGCAGTTTTCCAAAGATAGGCAGAAGATTCGACATCTATAAGAGACTAATGCCGCATACACACCATCACTTTATGTGATGAAAAAAAACGACACTTTCTGTGAAGTAAAAAATGACGTTTTTGAAACTTCAATTTTCAAAGACGAAGTTGCCTACACACCATCGTTTTTCTCACAATGTTCTTGCAAAGTGAGGTTACGTTCCACCACGTTTTACCATTGAAGTAGCTTCTGGGCATGTGTGGATGAAAAAACGTCTTACAAAACGACGTTTTTTGCTACACACGGTCAATTTCTGTGAAGTAAAAAGTGCACTTTTGAAAAACGACACATAAAATTGAAGCATGCTTCAATTTTTTTTGGTCGTTTTTTACAAGACATAAAACGACGTTTTCCCCCACACACAGTCAATTAAAGTGACGTTTTTAAAAACGTCATTTTTTTTCATCACATAAAGTGATGGTGTGTACGGGGCATTACACTGTCGGATCTTAGGATGCAGTACCGCATCCGCCACTGGGGGCATTTCGAGTCGAAATGCCGCTTCGCGTATGCAAATGAGGACTTACGGAAATCTACAAAGCTTTTCAGCTTTGTGTTTTCTGCGTAAGTTTACGTTTGCATACGTAAAATTAGTTCTGCTTTTACAAAGTGTAAACTAGTTACACCTTGTAAAAACAGACCTTTTTTTTGATCGCCGCAATTTTTTTTAAATTTTGAATTTTTTTTTGGGGCGCGTAACTTTTTTTTTACCCGACGCAACTTTATTGTCCCGTCGCAATCCACAAAGCCCGGCGTAACGTAATTTTGCGCGCTGCCCGTCGGGAGAATGACGTCACGAGCATGCGCAGTACGGCCGGCGCGGGAGCGCGCCTCATTTAAATTGTCATCGCCCCCTGCAGAAGAGGACCTTAAGTTACACGGCCTGAAATGTCTAGGTAAGTGCTTTGTGGATCGGGCACTTAGGTAGAAATTTTAAGTCAGTGTAACTTAAATGGGAAAAGATAAGTTAGGCAGGATTTTTGAGGATTTGGCCCCATATCTGGTCAATGCTGTCATCACCATCCTTGCCCCTTTTAATATATATATTTTTTTTATTTCATCGAGCTGTCATTTAGCTAGTCAGGATCGGTCGTGTGCACTAGATAGCTTTTTTTTTTTTTTTTTTATAGTTTTAACTTCCTAAACGCTTTTGAAATTAAAACAAATTCCTGGTTGGTTTACACTCTTTATTGCTCATCAAGCTTTGTATTTATTTATCTTGTAAAACTTGTATTGTTTTAAATAAAATTTGTACTAGTTTTTGTAAAATGTTTACTCAATGTCCGATTTTTTTATTTATTTTTGATATATAATAAATATACCATGCTATAAATAAAATAGTGAGTGGCAGAAGCAGAGCAGGCAAACATACAGAACAACAAGCAGATTTGTAGATTTCACCCTCCTTTTTGTTTATCGTCTATTTATTCCACATTTTTTTTAGGAGAAGGTTAAAGAAACAGAAAAGTAATATCGATCGTATAATGAAGCCATATTGTAAACTCGAGTCAAATTTTCATTACTGTGGGAGAAAATCTCTGGCACAAACCGTCTTCTGCACTGTTCATATTTCTTTCTCCAAGCCGACATTTATGTTTAAGATGAGTTATTTCCTTAAATGACCACAGTGTGATTAAGGTTTAATATGATATAGGGTATGTTTATTCAGCAGCGGGGCAGCATGTCAATTCTAAATGACTGACATGAACCGTACAATGAAGAGTGCTCACCCTCTGCTCTCCCAGCAAGGGGAGACATTTCTAGTCAAACAAGAAGAAAATTAAAATAAACCAAGCTACACCTTTAATCTGCCGGTGTCATACAGCAATAAGCAGCGTGACCCCCCCACAGCCCCCCCCCCCCAATAATGCATCGCCCCGGCTTGCTTTGCATTTACAATGTGCAGAGATGTGAAATTATAAAAGATAAAGACTCAGTGGCCTCTAAAATACGGCCCCTCCGACGTGACGCTGCCACCCTTCCCGGAATTCTGGATAACCCAAGCTTGCATATTAAATAAAAAGTGCAACCGGTTATGGGAAATTAAGATTATTAGCAGGTTAAGCACATTTAGAAAGAGGGCTTGCTCCTTTTTGTTTTCTTCATAATAGTTTAACTAATAGTGCTCTTTTATCGTTTATGTTATATATATATATATATATATATAAATATATATATATATATATATATATATATATATATATATATTGTTATTTTATTAAAATGTATTATTTATTTATTATTATTTATTTTCATTTAACTTTATTGCTAGAAAGCAGTTGCGACAAAGATGCTGTACTAACCACTAGGGATGTCCCGATACCACTTTTTTAGGACCGAGTACAAGTACCGATACTTTTTTTTTATGTACTCGCCGATACCGAATACCGATACTTTTTTTTAAATGTGTCCCCAGATGCAGCCATGTCCCCCCACAAATGCAGCCATGTCCCCCACATATGCAGCCATGTCCCCCACATATATGCAGCCATGTCCCCCCACATATATGCAGCCATGTCCCCCAATCAGTATATGCAGCCATGTCCCCCATACAGTATATGCAGCCATGTCCCCCATACAGTATATGCAGCCATGTCCCCCATACAGTATATGCAGCCATGTCCCCCATATATGCAGCCATGTCCCCCACATATATCCAGCCATGTCCCCCATACCTGATGATGATGATGATGATGCCGCCGCTGCCGCCGCGTTAATCATTGTGCGGCGAACATTACAGGCAGTTTTTGTTTCAATAGCTGTTTTCCCTGCCACGGCGTGTAAAGGACACTCCCCCTTGCTCGGGATTGGACAGATCCATCCAAGGGGGAGTGTCTATACACGGCGCGGCGGGCAAAACAGCTATTCAAACTGAAGGTGCCTGTAATGTTCGCCGCACGCGATTAACGATATACGGCGGCGGCGACGGCGACGGCGGGGGGGGGGAGTATTCTATTTAGGTATCGGGGGTATTTGCGGGAGTACGAGTACTCCCGCAAATACTCAGTATTGGTCCCGATACCGATACTGGTATCGGTATCGGGACAACCCTACTAACCACCCATCCCGGAATTATATATATATATATATATATATATATATATATATATATATATATATATATATATATATATATATATATATATATATATATATATATATATATATATATATATAGTATATATATACACATATATATTATATTTAAAAAAAATATATTTTATTAAAATGTTTTATGTATTTATTTTCATTTAACTTTATTGCTAGAAAGCAGTTGCGGTAGAAGATGCTGTAATAACCATTTGCTGACTGAAGTCCTATCAGCAAGTGGTTATTAGCAATAAAGTTAAATGTAAATGAATAAATGAATACATAAAAAAAAATCGATATATTTATACTATACTATATATTTATATTTATTTTTTATTTTATTTAAATGTATTTATTTATTCATTTATGTAGCGCCTGTGTACTTTCCATGTCAAATTTAGTGGGATGAGAGAGTTACTTGCTCTCATCCATGTTGATTTATCTAAAGTTTAGTGTTGCCAGCCCTGAACTGTTCCCTGGGTCATTCTGTGCTCTAGAGATGTAGTTCCATCTCTGGATGGCAGGTGGCGCCAGAGAGGTCCAGGCGGAGGCGCCCTTTTTCCCAGCAGCCAATCAGAGACATTTTTCCCTCGCGGGGCATGCTGGGGGAGAGTATTTCTGTGGAGCCGTTTTACGGGGTTCTTTGCGGGTTCCTGGTTCCGGGTGCGGCCCCCACCTTTAGGGTGTGCGCACAGAATGACCCAGGGAACAAATCAGGGCTGGCAACACCCAACTTTAGATACATCAACATGGATGAGAGCACACCCTAAAGCAAGTCCTTCTGGATCATCCAGCGGCTCCAAATATCTCTAGTCACAGGATCATTCATTACATGTTTTAGCGGTAAATATATCACTATGGTATATTCAATGTGATGTATGATGACATGTTCTCCTTTATAATTTTGAATTTATGTAATATAATATATTTTTTAGAATCAATTATCCCCCTGAAGAGACCGCATACAGGTCGAAACGCGTCAGTTTATATACTGCATAACATCATGGAATACAATGATATGTATAACTGTATTTGTCTACTGCATCATGGAATGTGTTATTTTACCATTGGACCTGATTTTATATATTGCATTTTTACCTATCATGACATCTGAGACTTCTGCAAATAAACATTATTATTTTTATAGTAATAAGTATCTTACTCTTTTGACATCGCTGCCTAAAAGCCCCATTGGGGAACTTTCCCATAGTGATTAAAGCGGAGGTTCACCCTAAAAACAATTTTCTAACATTACATTGTGCTCACTCTCGACAATGACTGTACGCTGATGTTTTTTTTTCTTTTTCCGTACATACCGTTGTATCGCTATTTTCCCCGCTGGCTTCTGGGTAGTAGCTCCAGCAGGAGTGGGCGTTCCTATGCATAGGCTAAGTGATTGACGTGATGACAAAAGCTTCCCCCCGACGCATACGGCACGTCACTAGTTGCCGAAAGAAGCCGAATTGCTAATCGGCGCTATACGGCGCCTGCGCACCGACATTCGGCTTTTTTCGGCAACTCGTGACGCGCCTTATGCACCGGGGGAAGCTTTTGTCATCACGTCAATCACTTACCCTGTGCATAGGAACGGCCACTCCCGCGGGATCCATTACCCGGATGCCGGCGGGGAAAATAGCGATACAACGGTATGTACGGAAAAAAAAAAACATCAGCGTACAGTCAATGTCGAGAGTGAGCACAATGTAATATTAGAATTATTTTTTAGGGTGAACCTCCGCTTTAAGGGGGTAAAACCTTCCGGGGCTAAAGTGGTTAAAGCGGGGGTTCACCCAAAAATAAATTTTTAACATTAGATTCAGCCGAGTTGTCCCAATGACAATCGGCTGTTTTTTGTTTGTTTTTTGTACATACCGTATTTTCACCGCCGCTTCCGGGTATGTCTTTTGCGGGACTGGGCGTTCCTATCTGATTGACAGGCTTCCGACCATCGCATACATCGCGTCACAAGTTGCCGAAAGAAGCCGAACGTCGGTGCGGCTCTATACGGCGCCTGCGCACCGACGTTCAGCTTCTTTCGGCAACTCGTGACGCGCAGTATGCGACGGTCGGAAGCCTGTCAATCAGATAGGAACGCCCAGTCCCGCAAAATACATACCCGGAAGCGGCGGTGAAAATACGGTATGTACGGGAAAAAAAAAACAGCCGATTGTCATTAGGACGTCTCGGCTGAATGTAATGTTAAAAATGTATTTTTTGGTTGAACCTCCACTTTAAATAAAGTTTGTACCAAATAAAAAAGAAAAAAGAAAGAAGGGAGAGCCATGTGATGCTCTGAACCGCGCACCACACTGCCCCCTACTGCAGTAAGGTGTTAAGCGTCCCGGCAACTGAAGCTTACAGTGTGAATTCAGCCTTATTCACTAAGCTAAGGGAAAATTCCCTTGCAAAGTGAAAAATTACTTTGCTAAGTTAACAGGCTGCTTGACTTCAGCAAATCAACTCCAAAGTGTTTTTACCTTGTATTGCTAAAGTTTTTTTTTTTCATTATTTTTATTTGAAGTGAGTAAGTGTGAGCAAGTTCTAAGGAGCCATAATGGCACTGTTAATATATACTATTTTGTTTAGTTAAATTTCAAACACATGTGGAGTCAAAAAAAAAAAAAAGAAGCTAATCAGAAACATAAAAACGTCTTGTGAGCGTACACAAAGATGTTGGCGGGTGAGTTTCATACACCACAGCTGCCCCCCAGACCCGCTAATTATAAAGGAGCATGAACTCCCTTTGCTCCCACGTCTTGTAAGCTACAAAGCTCAACAGGTACACCTTCAAATCTCTCAACACACTTGAGTGGAAGACAGAAGAAAAGAACTATTTTAAATCAAAAATAAATAATTCTCTCATAATTGCATGCATATGCTACTTAAGACTGAATACATAATAAAAAAATAAAAAAAAGTGCATAACGTGAGAAGTTACTTTACAAAGGAGAGATTTACAAATAGTTGCGCTCAGGTTTTTTTTTTCTATGGCTTGTTCTTTTGTTTGCCATTGCAGGACGTTTGCCAATTTTTCAACAGAGCCTGCATATAATCAGCCAGATTGCACATACACTATATTACCGAAAGTATTGGGACGGCTGCCTTTACACACACACATGAACTTTAAAGGGGTTGTAAAGGTAAATGTTTTTCACCTTAAAGTGGAGGTTCACCCCAAAACATTTTTTTTAACATTACATTCACCCGAGTTGTCCTAATGACAATCGGCTGTTTTTTTTTTTCCTGTACATACCGTATTTCACAGCCACTTCCGGGTATGTCTTCTGCGAGACTGGGCGTTCCTATCTGATTGACAGGCTTCCGACCATCGCATACTACGCGTGACGAGTTGCAGAAAGAAGCCGAATGTCGGTGCGCAGGCGCCCTATAGAGCCTGCACCGACGTTCGGCTTCTTTCGGCAACTCGTGACGCGTAGTATGCGACGGTCGGAAGCCTGTCAATCAGATAGGAACGGCCAGTCCCGGAGAAGACATACTCGGAAGCGGCGGTGAAATACGGTATGTACGGAAAAAAAAAAACAGCCGATTGTCATTAGGACAACTCGGCTGATTGTAATGTTAAAAATGTATTTTTGGGTGAACCCCCACTTTAATGCATCCTATGCATTAGGGGAAAAAACATCCGACGGTAACGCCCCCCCCCGAACCCCCGTTTTACTTACCTCACCCCTCGAAAGTCCCGCGCGCATCCCCGTATTCCTCTTCGGTTCCCGTTGATTGGCTAGGCTGGACGGATTGATAGCAGCGCAGCCTTTGGCTGGAGCTGCTGTCAATCACAACCGATGACGCGGCGTGCTGAGGGAGCGGGGCCGAGTGATACAGTCGGCGGCTATGCCCACCGCTGTATCACGGGAGCACGCCGGCAAAAGCTTTCCACCGTGCGAGCTTGCATGATGGAAAGGTGGAAGGTGGAAAGCTCTTGCGATGGGGGCCGAGATAGCCGCCGAGGGACCCCAGAAGACAGGGTTCGGGGACACTCTGTGCAAAACGAGCTGCACAGTGGAGGTAAGTATAACATGTTTGTTATTTTACAAAAAAATACTTTTTTTACTTTAGTGTTCCTTTAACCACTTCAGCCCGGGAAAATTTGGCTGCTCAATGACCGGGCCATTTTTTGAGATACAGCGCTGCGTCGCTTTAACTGACAATTGCACGTTGTACCCAGGAAAAATGAATGTCCTTTTTTTCCCCCACAAATAGAGCTTTCTTTTGATGGTATTTGATTATCTCTGCGTTTTTTTTTCTTGCGCTATAAACAAAAAAAGAGCCCAAATTTAAAACAAAAAATAGATATTTTTCCCAAATTAAAAAAAATATATTATTTTATTGTATTATATTTTTTTCCTTTGTTTTGGCCAGTATTCTTCTACATATTTTTGGTAATCGCAAAAAGTGTATATTGATTAGTTTGCGCAAAAGTTATAGCTTCTAAAAATTAGGGGATAGATTTATGAAATTTTTATTATTATTATTTTTTTTTTACTAGTACTAGTAATCAGGACTGCGACATTATGGCGGACACTTTTGACACATTTTTGGGATCATTGTCATTTATACAGCGATCAGTGCTATAAAAATGCACTGATTACTATGTAAATGTCACTGGCAGGGAAGGGGTTAACACTAGGGGGCGATCAAGGGGTTAACTGTGTTCCCTAGTGTGTGTTCTAACTGTGGTGGGAGGGACTGACTATAGGAGATGACAGATCATGGTTCCTAGCCATTAGAAAATCACGACCTGCCTCTCCTCTCCTCACAGAACACGGATTTGTGCGTTTACACACACACGTCCCTGTTCTGCCTCTCATGCCCACAATTGCATTGGCACCCCCGCAGTGCAGCGCGCCTGCTATCCCGCTTAACCTCCCTAGCGGTATGATTATTTCAGATTTTAGGTGCTGAAAACGGTACCATTATTTGCAAGGAAATTTTGCGTTTTACATTGTAGGCCTGTAATTCTTAGGAATAACTCACTTAAATCTGACCAAACAAGAGTCTAGTAGGCATCCCGGGTATGCATTTTTTTTTTAAAACAAAATATAAATTATAATATAATAAATAATTATAAATAATTATAACAAATAATAATATAATTATAATACAAATTATTCAATAATGTAATCAACTCAAAATCACTGAAATTTGCTCAGTTGCAGAATTGTCGCTGTCATTACTTTTATTTTTTTATGACGAATTTCCCCACAAATCGCTATCGCTCAATTCTGCAAGTGATTATAATTTATTATCGCTGTTTTCTAGCTGCTCTAAAACCATTTTTGACATAAAGGGACACTTTTGGTTGCTATGGACAATCTACAGTTTTCAGGCAGAAAGAACAGTTTTTATGATATAAAAGTACATGTAGGGCACTGGGCAGACCACTCCAACGTTGTCGGCATCCAGCGACGGGTGATCTCCTCTCCGGTCCAGCGATGAGAAGATCGTCCGGGATCCACAGCGCAGCATCGCTGGCCGCCTGTCTCCTCCGGAGACAGCCCGGCGAATGACACTGCTGAAGCTGTGACATTTATTTTATTGATGAGGCGGGGCCACCCGTCACGTGACCCCGTCCTCCTCTGACGCACCCTCTGCTACGTCACTGGGGAAGCCTGGCTTCCCCCTTGAGTCAGAGGGGGTGGGGTCACATGATGGGTGGCCCCACTTCACCTATAAAAGAAATGTCACAGCTTCAGCAGGGGAGCGGGGAGCCGGACCGAGAGTGGATTACCACCGCTGTATTTTTTTTTTTATTAATAAAGGACTTTTTTCCACGGTGTGTGTGTATGTGTTTTTTACAACTATTTAAACTTCCTTTGTGAAATGGTAGGGGTACAATGTACCCCATTACCAATTCACATAGGGGGGCAGGATCTGGGGGTCCCCTTTGTTAAAGGGGTCTTCCAGATTCTGATAAGCCCCCCGCCTGCAGACCCCCATAACCAACGGCCAGGGTTGTGGGGATGAGGCCCTTGTCCCCATCAACATGGGGACATCCTCCCCATGTTGAGGGCATGTGGCCTGGTATGGTTCAGGAGAAGGGGGGCCCCCCTCTTTTCTGTGGCCGGCCAGGTTAGCGTGCTCGGATAAGGGGTCTGGTGTGGATTTTTGGGGGAACTCCACGCCATTTTTTTAAAAAAATTGGGGTGGATTTCCCTTTCAAATCCACACCAGACCTGAAGGGCCTGGTAATTAGATTTGGGGGGACCCCCACGCTTTTTCCACGCTTTTTTTTTTTTATGAATGAATTCTCTCTGAATTGCCGGGAGCCGACAATTCATTATAGCCGCAAGTCTGGTTTTAAATGACTTTTTTTCTTTCAGAAATGACACTTTGTGCAGAGACAGTTCCAAGTACGGGAAACATGCGCTATTTCACATGTTTACTTTACACCCCCCCTAGGTACGAAATTTAAAGGAATATTTCACTTTTATTGTTTCACTCTAAGCATTATTAAATTCACTGCTCCTGAAAAAACTGCAGTTTTTAAGACTTTTTTTTGCGTTGATACATGTCCCCTGGGGCAGGACCCAAACACTTTTTAGGACAATAACGTGCATATTAGCCTTTAAAATTAGCACTTTAGATTACTCCCATAGACTTTAACAGGGTGTTTGCGCGGCTTTTCGAATTTGCTGCAAACACCCCAATTTGTTAGTTGTTCGCCTAACAGGCAATGTTCGAGTCGAACATGAGTTTGACTCGAACTCGAAGCTCATCCCTAATCCCAAGATCAGTGGCGGCCCGCTCATTAGGATCGCAGAGGCTCTGCCCCCTAATCCATGCGCCCGGTCTTTAATCTACATGCAGGGCCAGACAAGGGATTCAATGGATTTTTTTTTAAGCACGTGATTAGAGCCTAAGGCTCTAATTGGCTACAAAAAAGGGTGGGCATCGGAGCACAGATCACTGCGCCCCCGAGCCCACCCACTTGTGTGACATTAGCGAATTAATATTCGCTGTCTTCTTGCTTTTCCTACCGGCCAATCAGGAAGCGGGTTCTGAGACCCGATTGGTCAGGGAGTCTAGCACTCCCGGCCAATCGGGTCTCAGGACCCGCTTCCTGTTCAGCTGAGAAAAGAAGCAACGGCCTTGGCTCTTCGCTACTTAACTTCTTCCCCGCACCTATACTGAAGCATAAGGTAAGGCTATGGATCACCGCCTTCCCAATCCTTCGATCAAGCGCCGGGGGTGGTAGTGCAAGTGGATGGCCACCTTCCTGGTCGATCAATCAAGCACTGGGGGGTGTTTAGTGTGAGTGAGCGCTGGAAGGGGGAGTGCAAAAAGTGTTCCCCCCAAAAATTTTCGAGGACCAGCCACCACTGCCCAAGATGCGTTTGCAGGGCATAGACAACTCCAACCAATAAGTGTTGGGGAACTTATATATATATATATATATATATATATATATATATATATATATATATATATATATATATAGATAGATATATATAGATATATCTATATATATATTTATATGTAAATTTTGCAAAACTTGTAGAGCTCACCCATGGGATTGTGTAGGCTCACTACTAGACTATGGGATTGATTTACTAAAACTGGAGAGTGCAAAATCTGGTGCAGCTCTGCATAGAAACCAATCAGCTTCTAACTTCAGCTTTTTCATAACGCTTTGCCAAAAAAAAACTGGAAGCTAATTGGCTTCCATGCAGAACTGCACCAGATTTTTCACTCTTCAATTTTAGTAAATCAACCCCTATAGGTCAACTTTAAATTTACCAAATGAAGGACACAAGAGGTCAGAGTGGTAGTCTTGGTCATTTCACATTTCGGTTTTTATAAATATTCCCCAATATATTGACTTTCTGCTATTACTTGCCAAATTTATTCTGTAAACTCTTCATAAAATTAAAAAAGAACTTGCCATCTTTGTTGGTGATTGTTTATTTGAATACATCAAACATTGGATGGTACAAAATGGTAAACATATGCTTAGCTGTATTAGCAATCAACAAGGTTGTAAAAAAAAAAATATATATATATATATATAAAATAAATAAAAATAAGCTGTTTAAATAAATCAGCTCTTCATCTCCAAGCAGGAGCCAACTAAGTTTATTACCTCTGATTTCTTGGCAGCCGCTGGAAAAAGGTCAGAAAATAAACTGCACTTATTCCTCATTGCAGGAAAACAATAAGTCATCTTGGCGTCCATTATTTACTAAATTGTCTTCATTTTTTCACCTGCTGGGCTTTCTGCAACAAAGATTAATAATATCATAAAACTGCACTAGATGCTTTCAAATACACTGATGTCTGACACTTGGATGGCTTCTGAGTAGGTACTCTCTAGCAATTAACTCATTCGCCACCACAAGGATGCTCAGGTTGAAATATTTGGATACTGTATTTAGGTATTTTAACCACTTGCCGACCACAATACGAAAATATGCGTTGCGGTTTGCAAGTGAAGATATCAGCCATAACCCCGATACCGTATTTTTTTATGCAGGTGACCGGCTTTCTCATGAAACCGGTCATAGCAGCTCATGAGCCGCTGAAATGGTTTCTGGGGGGGGGGGGGTCGCCCCCCTCCCACCACTTATCTGTGTTTCACGAGGTTACCGTTTCCACCAGATCTCCTGAGAAACGTTTTGACGCTGCGGCCGGATGTTCCATAGGCGATCAAAGAGTTAACACTCTTCGAATGGGGAGGGGTTTCTTTGATTTGAAAGTAGAGAAGGTCAGGTATAAATGGGAAGAATTTAAGTATGGAAGGATTGCAATCCAAGTTAATAATTGTAGTAATAATTATTACTAGGCATATTTTGTGGCTTTATATCCCTAATTTTATGAATTTATTATGAGATGCCGCTGGTTTATTTGTTTTTATTGTGAGGTTGGATGGTTAGATTTGTTCTCTACTTTAATATAGGTTTATACCTTTTCTTGCTATTGTATTATATTGTTTATATGTTTTGTTATAACTGAAAAATATTGAATAAAGAATTATATTTAAAAAAAAACACTCTTCGAACGCCTCTATGGCCTTGGAGGACCGGAGCAACATGACGTCACTTCCGGTCCAGGCTGGAAGATTTTTTATTTAGGTGAAAGATCAAAAAAATTATTTTTCATCTTTTACTTTTAAAGGTAAAGCGGAGATTTGTGTTTTGGTTCGCTTGGTGCTACATTACATGGCGAAACCCCCTGTTTGGATCCTCCTGAATCTCAATCTACTTTTGTGAGTTAATATGTTTAAAGGGTATGCAAAGGTTAATTTTTAACTCCAGAAGGGAAGCTTTATTGCCCTTATTCAGAGAAGAAAGTCCTGTACATACGGCCGGGATTCTCGTCAGGAAAAAAACTTTGTTTTTCCTGACGAGATTCCTGGCAAGATTCTCTTGCCGGCCGAGAGTACAGACGTACGATTCAAAAGAACCATCATTCTTTTGAATGGCACGAACGTGGTGACATCATCGACTACAACGAGCATGCGCTCGTCACATTCGATGCCGTCGCCGCCATCTTGCTTCATTCTACCTATGCCTTGGAAGCTACCGCGCATACGTAAAAATCATTTCGAGCATGCGCGGGTTTCCATGGAGGCAGGTAAGTATACAAACGCTCGGGTTTCTCGGCAGGAAAACACTGCTGAGAATCACGACGAGAAAATAGAGAGTAGGTTCTCTATTTTTCTCGTCTAGATTCTGGGCAGTTTTCTCAACGAGAAACCTCAAAGCCTCGTACACACGCACGGTTTACTTGGCAAGAAAGCTCTGCCAGCAGTTTTCTTGCCGAGAAAAACGTGCGTGTGTACAAGGCTTTAGTCCAAGCCTCGCTCTCAGCATTCATCACGTTGTTGCCCATCATTAGAGAATGATTTGCTCTCTCCATGGGATCAGAGGCTAATCTGAGCTCATTTCCATGCTCAGACAAAAGTCAGGTCTCCTCCATGGGCCATAATCAGTGGGTAGAAGGCTAGCCCTTAGTCCCCTCTAAAAAACCCTATACCAGTTATTTTTGTCACAAGCAGTGCTTTTTTTTGCGGGAACTTGGTGGAACTCAGTTCCACCAACTCTGGCTCAGGCCCTCTGCTCCCTGCTCACCAATATTACTTGAAAACACAAAAGTCTGGCTTTGATGCTTACAAGTGACAGCTTGTTCCTCAACAGCTCCCACAGATCAGATCTCTTGAATGGCTTCCACTGAGTGAAGGATGTGGACAAGGGAGATGTAGGTACATGGGGTGCAGTGCGAATGGCAATATCAACACTGGATGATCTCCTGCAAGTGAGAGAGGTGGAGCCAACTATGGTATGTGGGGAGGTACTAGAGCTGGCTGGGTGCTTCAGCTTAATACAGAAACAAAAATAAGACATGTGGAAGATGGTGGAGCTTTTAAGGAGATGGGGAGAAGATGGGGGCAGTAAATGGGGGTGCATGCAGAGGTCAGAGCTGAAGAGGGGTAAACGTGAGATGTGGATAAGGGATGCTGAGGTAAGCAGCTGTGGAAGAAGGCTGAATTATTTACACTGTGTGTAGCGCACACCTGAACTCTGTATGCAGCGCACCCCTGAACTCTGCACTATTTACGTAGCACACCCTGAACTCTACAGGCTTTGTGTAACCCCCTCCCTGAACTCTTCACTCTGTACATAATGCACGCCTGGTATTTAATGACCCTGTTAAGACCCTCCCACTGTTTGTGAAATTTGACCACACCCACTATTTGATGCAGTTTGGAGAGTGTGTGTAAGGGCCGGGGGTGGATCATTGTGATTGAGTTCCTGTACCTATTTTTCTGAGAAAAAAAACCCTGGTCACAAGTATAATATTGCCCTAAATCTTTCAATTATATAACATCTGGTGGTGCTGCCACTGTCCTTGTTTAGACACTTACTGTTATAGGGTCACAACAGTCTGTCTCTGTCTCCCAATTGTAAGTGGGTACCCCAAGTGGAGTAAATGCGCCCAGAGGCCAATGAATGCAGCACAATGTGTTAACTCAAAGCTCTAACAAGCTGTCAACAGGGCTTGAATATCATAACTGAACCCAGTACAATAGTTTCTTAGAGAAGGACTTGTAGAACACAGTCTCATATGGTAGAAGGCACGTTGACAAGCATACAATACCCAGCAGCATTTGATGAAGGAGGTGCCAGGTAGGCGGTGTGAGCACCTAAGAGGCAAAGATGCCCCTGAGATGGTAATTAAGACATCAGGTCCCTACGCTGTCCCTCCTCCACCAGAACCTTTCCCTACACTAGACATACTGTCTCTCACCAGCAGGTTCCTGTCCCTGACCTAGCCACTTTGTAAAAGCACTCCAACTGTGCTATTTATTATCTCCACCCTCACCAAAGATGGCTGCAGCGGTCATTCAGCGCAGCAGAATCCAATCACATTGCTACTCCTCTGATGACACCTACAGAGGCCTCAGAGGAACGAGTGCAGTCTAAGGACCACGGCTATGAAACGCTCTTCCCACAAACATCCGCATGGAAGAAAACCATCGGGCCTTCAGGAAAAAACTTAAGACCCACCTCTTCTAAAGTATCAGGACGACACCAGATGGAAATAAGAGCATTGAGGCGATTTAGTTCACATTTTTTAGCGCTATACACGTTACTCACTTACTCAGGGCCGGATTAACAATGGGGCTGATGGAGCTGCAGCTCCAGGGGCCCTTTCTCAAGATAGGCCCATTTGCCCAAAAAAAAAAAAAAAAAAAAATTTTTTTTTTTTTTTTTTTTAAGAATTTTTTTTTTCTAAGATCGAATTTGGGGGGTTGTAGCTCGATGACCAGAGGTCACAGAAACCCCACATTTGGAAGTAGGCATGGGAAGAGCTACCCCACAACTGGTTAAAATATGGGACGGCTATCATTTATGGTTCCGGAGATACGGGCCTGCTTGCACAGCCTGTCAGAAGCTACATTCAGAGTGGCCAATATAAATACAAGCTGACACATTGCAGCAAACTGATAGGATCACAGGGCTTATAATAATTATTTGTATATTACTCATGGTAATTAACCCCTTGCCACCCAGGCCAATTCTGACACTTCTCTACTACATGTAAAAATCATCATTTGTTTTTTGCTAGAAAATTACTCTATGGTGGTCTTTGTACTTTTTATGTTGCACGGTACAGAGCTGCACGATTCTGGCTAAAATGAGAATTTCAATTTTTTTGCTTAGAAGATAGATCACGATTCTCTCACGATTGTTGCGGCGTAACATCATCTTTCACATTAAAAAAAAAAAATGGGCTAACTTCACTGTTTTGTTTTTATGGTTTTTATTATTCATTGAAGTGGGAAAATGCAGTGTGACATAACATATTGCAGCAATAGCCATTGTATTCCCTAGAGTCTCTGCTAAAATATATATAATGTTTGGCAGTTCCAAGTAATTTTCTAGCAAATAATATTGCTTTCTAACTTAAGAAACAAGTGTTGGACTTTAAGTGGTTAAATTTAGTTACAATGTTAGTTAGTTACAATGTTTCATTTTGTTTACAAACTTCGCAGACTGCCCAGATTTGTTCTTTACACACAGAAGTGTATCCCTTTGATCTAAGAAGGAAGCGTTAGTTACAATGTTTCCTGTTAAAAACTTGGCAGACTGCCCGGATATTTTCTTTTGATAGCTGGAAGTCTCTCCACTTGTTATATGAAAGAATCAGCAAACTCTGCATTGAAGATCGTCGGGGGGGGGTTGAATCGAGATCACGATTTTTTTAACGATTAATTGTGCAGCTCTAGCACGGTACTTGCGCAGCAATTTTTCAAACATGTTTTTTTGGAAAAAAATGTTTCATTCATTAAAAAAACAGTTAGTTAGTTAAGTTAGCACAATTTTTTTTGGTATCCTAAGCGATGCTTTACATTTTTTTAGGTTACATGTTTAGAGTTACAGAGGAGGTCTAGTACTAGAATTATTGTTCTCGCTCTAACGATCGTGGCGTATGTAACCTGTGTGTATCTGGCTCTGATACTACCAGTGCCTACCCAGCCACTGACTAGTATCTCTCCCCTGCCTGTCCCCACACACCCTCTCACCTGATGACCTGTGGATGGGGGAATCACTCCTGCAGTGTTATTGTGTTCTGCCAGTGCGTACAATGATCAGTGTTGCTAACTATAGCTGGCAGCACTGATTGTTTTAAGAAAAAAAAAAAAAACAGGCTGGTTGTACTCAAGTTGATTGATAGATTGACTTGTGTAAAACCAGCTAGCCCATACATAGATTGACTATGGCTGGTCTCTGCATAATTGGCGTAATTTCAATCCATGTATGACCCGCTTAACCACTACTCAGTCCCTAAATATCCTTCCACTCCTGTACATAGTGCTCACTGTCATACTCTCCACACTCCTCTCCTGTACATAGTGCCCACTGTCATACTCTCTACACTTCTCTCCTATACATAGTACCCACTGTCATACCCTACACACTCCTCTCCTGTACATAGTGCCCACTGTCATACCCTCCACACTCCTCTCCTATACATAGCGCCCACTGTCATACCCTTCACACTCCTCTCCTGTACATAGTGCCTGCTGTCATACACTTCTCTCCTGTACTTAGTGCCCACTGTCGCACCCTCCACACTCCTCTCCTGTACATACTGCTCACTGTCATACCCTCCACACTCCTCTCCTATACATAGTGCCCACTGTCATACCCTCCACACTCCTCTCCTATACATAGTGTTCACTGTCATACCCTCCACACTCCTCTCCTATACATAGAGCCCACTATCATACCGTCTACATTCCTCTCCTGTACATACTGCCCACTGTCATACCCTCCACACTCCTCTCCTGTACATACTGCCCCATCATACCCTCCACACTTCTCTCTGGTACGTACTACCCTCTGTCATACCCCCTCACTCTTCCTGTACATACTGCCCATTGTCATACCCTTCACACTCCTCTCCTGTACATAGTGCTTTTTTCCGTACCCTTTGTACTCCTCTCCTGTACATAGTGCCCACTGTTAGACCCTCCACATTCCTCTTCCTCACCTGCACATACTTCCCACTTATATACCGTCCATACTCCTCCCCTATGTCGCTTACCCACAAAAACAGTTCTTTAAAATTATACTGAATATCCTCAATGTTACCAGCTCTAGAATGGACACACTTTTGTTAGTTCAACTAAAGGAAATATCAGTTCTCATATTTGTTCTGCCCCATTATTAGTACTCATTTAATTTTGTGATTACTACTATGATGTATAGAAGAACATCAGGGATCTCAGCTACTCTAAATATAGCACTTATATAAAAAAGTGTCCCTGAAAATATTTTTTAAATGTTGGCAACTGTGCACTTAGGCACTGCCCAAAAGCCACCGTCCACCGGGTCAGTAGGGGGCCCCATGAGAGGCTCCTGGGATCCTGTGATAATAAAGCGGTAGTAAACTTTCCTGACATTACTACTTTTTAGAGGCCCTGAGGTAGGTTATGCCACAACGTACAAGTATGCACAGCATATTAGCACATTAGTGTACACTTCAATTTTCAGACTGAGCCCTCCAGTGCTGCGATGAATCAGGCGGGGCCCGGGCGCTTACATCTTCACCCGGTCTTCCTTCTGGGTTCTGTGCCTTTGGTCACTTGCCTTGGCTGGGCTGCGTTCATGTCATTCCCACGCATTTATTTATTATTTATTACACCCCATTCACACCTCCGCGACAAAACGCCCGACGCCGGCCGCTCGTGCCGCTGGAGGGGAGAATTCCCATTGCTGTCTATGAGATGGTTCACATCTCATAGACGCCGTACACCTGCGTCATGAAAAAAAGTCCCGGACCCTTTTTTTCAGGCGGCATTGGCGTTCGGCCATACAAAGCAATAGGAAGGATTTGTAAAAAAAAAGTTACACTATTCGCGGCAAAATACGCCGCGTACGCGGCGTTACTTGTCGCGGAGGTGTGAATGCAGCCTAAAAGGCCCCACCAAAATCCTCAGCACCAGGCCCATGATGTTCTTAATCTGGCCCTGCACTTACTCACTCACAAGAGTTGCTCTTCACCTCCATCCTCTCTGCATGGCCACTGCCGTAATAGCGCCACCTCTACAGGGAGGCTGAACTACACCTTCCTACACAGTTGGGTTCCTATATCGTCACACTCTCATATGTGTTTTTTGATGGTGACTAAAACTCATTGGGCCAGATCCACAAAAGGGATACGCAGGCGTATCTACTGATTCGCCGTCGTATCCCTGTTTCTATCTATGCGGCTGATTCACAGAATCAGTTACGCATAGATATTCCTAAGATCCGGCAGGTGTAATAGTTTTACACTGTCGGATCTTAGGATGCAGTACCTCGGCCGCCGCTGGGGGCATTTCTCGTCGAAATTCCGCGGCGGGTATGCAAATTAGCACCACAAACCTTTTTCCATTCATTTTTTTTCCGTAAGTGTTAGTTTGCCGTCGCAAAATTAGGGCAAAATTAGGGCTACTTTTACAAAGTGTAAACTTAGTACACCATGTAAAAGTAGACCCTTCTTTCCCGCGTCGCTGTCATATTTTATTTACATTTTTTTTTTTTCCGCCGCAACTCTTTTTTTTTCTTTTACGCCCGTCGCGATTCTCAAAACTCAGCGCAACGTAACTTTGCGCAAAGCACGTCGGGAAAATCGCGTCGGGAGCATGCGCAGTACGTCCGGCGAGGGAGCGCGCCTAATTTAAATGGGACTCGCCCCATTAGATTGGGCACCCCTTGTGCCGGACGGATTTAAGTTACACCGCTGCAAATTTCTAGGTAAGTGCTTTGTGGATCGGGCACTTAGGTAGAGATTTTGCGGCGGTGTAACTTAAATCCGAATATTTAAGTTGTGCCCGCTGTACGTGGATCTGGCCCATTGTTTTCACAATCAGGAGCCATGAGAAATGCCATACAGTGCATACATGAAGACAGGAAATGGCTGTAAAACATCTGCAGAAGATAAACAGTACTGAGATGGAATATATATATATATATATATATATATATATATATATATATATATATACACAGTATATATATATATATATTTATATAATATATATATATATTTCATCTCAGTACTGTTTATCTTCTGCAGATGTTTAACAGCCGTTTCCTGTCTTCATGTATGCACTGTATGGCATTTCTCATGGCTCCTGATTAGATAGATAGATAGATAGATAGATAGATAGATAGATAGATAGATAGATAGATAGATAGATAGATAGATAGATAGATAGATATTTTTTTTAATTGATTAAATTAAAAACTAAATCCATGTATGGTCAATGTTTGCTTTATGCAAATGATTCTACTGAAAAAAATAAAAAAAAGATTTCTGATCTTTATTTCCAGCCCTCCTGGGTAGGTTGTTATTTTATAGATGGAGCCTAGATATTATTTTCCTGATATTGTTAATCTATAATAGGTTCCTCCAAGTCATGAGAGCAATAATGAGGGGATTCGCCATAAAACAAATGGCTATTTCATGGAAGGATTGAACCTTAAGTGAACTGGGCTAATCACACGTCAAAAGGTGAGTTGTGTCTAAAAATCAATGACTTGTAACACAAAATCAGGGCCAATGTGAGGCGGCAATAATTGCTGTGTCATTGATTGATAATAACATAATGAGATACATAATGATGGCAAAAGTAGATTCGGATTATTATTGCCCCGTCTATTCAAAATATTCACAAATGATTCTTAAATGACAGACTGTGACCATCAGACTTTTATTGGGTCCTCTAACCTCCGGAATGATCTTTGCACCTATTACAGGATGAAATCATCTTGTATCTTATGATCTTATGACATTTCATCACTGCCATTTGCTTACTTTCAGATAAATCTGAATATTTCTAGGTCCTGGTTATGTATTTTGACTACTGGGAGCTTCACATGTTTTTAATGACTATAAGTGACGTGGTGACAATGTCTTCTCTATGTAGATCTTTTGTGATTTTCCAATAGATTTTATGATTTCCAAATAATAGTTTTTTTTTTTCTTCAGAATAGATCACTGAGATTCTTAACCTCCCTGGCGGTATTATGATTATTTCAGATTTTAGGTGCTGAAAGCGGTACCATTATTTTGCATGGAAATTTGGCGTTTTTACATTGTAGGCCTGTAATTCTTAGGAATAACTCACTTAAATCTGACCAAACAAGAGTCTAGTAGACATCCTGGGTATGATAAAGTTTAAAAAACAAAATCATAAATTATAATATAATAAATAACTATAAATAATTATAACAAATAATAATGTAATTATAATAAAAATTATTCAATAATGTAATCAAATCAATAACACTGAAATTTGCTCAGTTGCAGAATTGTCGCTGTCATTACTTTTATTGTTTGATGATGACAAATCACTATCGCTCAATTCTGCAAGTGATTCTAATTTATTATCGCTGTTTTCTAGCTGCTCTAAAACCACTTTTGATGTAAAGGAACACTTTTTGGTTGCTATGGACAATCTACAGTTTCCAGGCAGAAAGAACAGTTTTGGACACTGGGCAGACCACTAGGGACAAAGGGGGTGTGTATTTTTTTCATACAGTACTGTAATCTATAAGATTACAGTATACTGTATGTGTACTGTGTATTTACTTTTTTGAATTTGGCGCCGATCTCCGCCCCCATGCGTCGTAACGTCGCAGGGAATGGAGCTCGGTGGCACACTGTAAGGCGATCCCGAGTCTGGTTCGGGGTTACCGCTTTTGGTTCTGAAATTCCACCCCGAGCCAGACTCGGGAATACCGCTGAGGGGGTTAAAGGGTTTGTAAAGTCTTTTTTTTCTATTAAAATAACCTGCTCTGTGCAGTTGGTTTTGCACAGAGCAACCCAGATCCTCCTCTTCTCGGGTCCCTGCCTGGAGCTCCTGGCCCCTCCCTCCTGTTGAGTGCCCCCACAGCAACCAGCTTGCTATGGGGGTGTCCAAGCCGAACTGCAGCTCCCTGTGTCCATTCAGATACAGAGCTGCGGTTCAGACCCATCCCCTCTCTCTGCAGTTTGGTTGATTGACCCGTCCCCTCCCTCTGCTGAACGGCTAAGTATGATTGACAGCAGCGGGAGCCAATTGCACCACTGCTGTGTCTCAGTCAATCAGGAGGGAGAGTCTGGGGTGGCTGATTCACTTGTGGACATCTCTGGATAGAGATGGGGCTCAGGTAAGTATTAGAGAGGCTGTCACACACAAGGATTTTTTATCTTAAAGCGGAGCTCCGCTGAATTATTATTATTTTTTTTAAAGTCAGCAGCTACAAATACTGGAGCTGCTGACTTTTAAAATAAGGACACTTACCTGTCCAGGACACCCACGATTTCGGCACTTGAAGCCGATCTATCCCTCGGCTCTTGGGTGCTGCCGCAACCATCTTTGGTAAGGGAATCACGAAAGGAAGCCTTGCGGCTTCACTTCCTGGTTCCCTACTGTGCATGCGCGACTCACGCTGCACATTCCCACTGGTCCATGCTGTCTTCTGGGACCTGTGTGTCACCCAGAAGGCAGCAGGGGGGATGGAAAAAGCGCCGGAAGTGGCATAGATACCCGCGGGTGGCTCGGACATCTGTGCCCAGAAGTGGGAGCAAAATATCTGTATTACACAGGTATCTGCTCCCCTCTCCCCCCTGAAAGGTGCCAAATGTGACACCTGGAGGGGAGGGGGATCCAAAAAAGGGAAGTTCCATTTTTGGGTGGAATTCCGCTTTAATGCATAGAATACATTAAAATAGAATTACTAAATTCTATGCAACCTGGTCTAACTGGTCAACATTCAAAGACTCTCAACATTACAAATCTATTATAAAATAAAGGTATTGATAGGAGTAGATATTGAAACATTTCAGGACTTATAACTTTTTTTTTTTTCCTTTCCCTCCCCCCCTCCCCCTCCTGTCCCCACCCCCCCCCCCCCCCCTTCACAAATACGCTTGACTTAGCAACTATATTCTCTCATCTTAGTTCTAAAATGAAGGCACTTTTGCTACATATATGCCTATATGGAATTGATTATTTGCCACCTCTTTATGATTGTTAATTTTTTTGATGTATACAATCCTTCACAGTTATTGTGCTTCTGTAAGTTTACTATGTATTATGCTTTATTATTCACCCAATAAAGATTCTTTGTGAAAAAAAAAAAAAAAAAAATAAAATAAAAAAAAACTTCCGCCTTTACAATCACTTTAAGAAAAAAAAAAATGTAATTTTTTTTTTCTTTATTTAAAATTAATTGAATAAAAAATTATGTATTAAAGCGAGATTACAACAAAATACAAAAAGTCGCCCCGGGACTTTAAATGAGGTGAATGCGGTTAGCCAGTCACATGACACAAGTAAATGCAGTATCAAAATGTATTGAAAATTGTCATGCATACATGAACAACACTAAAAATGACCAAGCCGATCAGCTGATACATACAATGTAGAACAGTATCATTATCCATGTAGCAGTATAAAATGAACATAGCAATATGTAGCATAGAAAGTGACCCTACGCGTTTCGCAAGACCATGCTTGTTTATCAGGGGTAATGCGTGTGTATTACATCTGTAAAAGATACGAGAGACCAAATAGGTAGCTACACAATGTATATACCGTATTTACCGGGGTATAGCGCGCTCCCGCGTATAGCGCGCACCCCTAAACTTGACCCGGATTCCTGTGAAAAAAAGATTTTTTGTACTTACAGTTTTGGTGTCTTCCGTGGCGTCCATCGGCGGCATCGTCGGGTCCGGCGTCCGTCTGCGGCTTCGGGTGTCCTCTTCGTCGGGTCCGGCATCCTTCTGCGGCGTCCTCGCGTCCTCCCCGCTCGTTTCCTACGCCGAGTTTGAATACTGCGCCGACATATACCGAGCGCAGTACACTCGTGTATCGTCGGGCAGGCTCGGCTACTCTCGTGGTGACGTCCTGTATGTCCAGGACGTCAACGCGAGAGGCGCCGAAACTGCCCGATGATACACGAGTGTACTGCGTTCGATATATGCCGGCGCAGTATTCAAATTCAGCGCGGGAAAGCGGGTATCGGCGTATACCGCGCACCCGCGATTTTGCCCTGACTTTTCTGGGCAAAATAGTGCGCGGTATACGCTGATAAATACGGTATGTTTGGGTGACACCAGACCATTTTCTCTCTTTTCTTCCTTAAGCGGGATTAAACCCAAAAGAAAAAAATATATATACACAGTATCTTACAAAAGTGAGTACACCCCTCACATTTTGTAAATATTTTATTATACAAGCTGTACACTCACTACTTTACATTGTAGCAAAGTGTAATTTCTTCAGTGTTGTCACATGAAAAGGTATAAGAAAATATTTACAAAAATGTGAGGGGTGTACTCACTTTTGTGAGATGCTGTAAGTATGTCTTTTGAAAAGCCAAAGTTTTTCTCTTTTGTCTTTTTCAGACTTTCGGTGGCACCTCTTCTGGGAGCAAAGATGAGCTGTAAAATATAACATTTTTAGTTTTGGGTATATTACCACTTTAAATCCAGCTTAGTATACATCTTAAAAAAAAGGTACCTACCATATGCATACCAGGACTTTAAATGTACCTTGGAGGAAATCAATAGTCTAATGTCACACATTAGTTTAACTACTTCACCCCCGGAAGAATTTACCCCCTTCCTGAAGAGAGCACTTTTTGCGATTCGGCACTGCCTTGTTTTAATTGACAATTGCGCGGCCGTGCGACATTGCACCCAGACAAAATGTACGTCTTTTTTTCCCCCACTAATAGAGCTTTCCTTTGGTGGTATTTGATTACCTCTGCGTTTTTATCCTTTGCGCTATAAACAAAAAAAAGCAACACTTGAAAAAAAAAAGCAATATTTTTTACTTTTTGCTATAATAAATATCCCTAAAAAAGATATAAAAAAACACATTTATTTTTCAACAAATTTCACTAGTTCTACAAAATAGGGATAGTTTGTAGCATTTTTAGTATGTTTTTTTTTTTTTATTAGTGATGGCGCCGATCAACGATTTTTATCGTGACTGCAACATTATGGCGGACACATCGGACACTTTTGGTACTATTTTGAGACCATTGTCATTTATACAGCGATCAGTGCTATACAAATGCACCAATTACTGTGAATAATGACACTGGCAGGGAAGAGGTTAAACACTAGGGGGCGATGAAGGGGTTAAATGAGTCCTAGGGAGTGATTCTAACGGTGTGGGGGTTGGGCTAAAGGTGACACTACAGTGATCACTGCTCCCGATGACAGGGAGCAGTAGATCTCTGTCCTGTCACTAGGCAGAACAGGGAAATGCCTTGTTTACATAGGAATCTCCCCGTTCTGCAGCTCCGTGACACAATGGCGGGACACAGGCAAATATCGAGTCTGCGGGACCTGCGGGCACGGCCACGGAGTATGCAGCGTGCACGTGCGCCCGCACAGTGGCAATTTTAAAGCAACGCGCAGCGTGCCATTCTGCCGACATATATTGTCGTTAGGCAGTCGGCAAGTGTTTAACCAGTGCTCAGCCAGACAGTGATAGTCACAAGATTGCTATATACTGCTGATGAGAAAAGGTATTTAGCAGTTTATATTTACTAAAAAAGTTGCATGTCCATGTGCTGTGTACTGTGGGAGACCAGATATAGTGAATGCAGAGTCCTGGGTTTAGTAACACTTTAACCACCAGCTAAAGGACCTGCCCAGTTTTTGCGATTCGGCACTGCGTCGCTTTAACTGACAATTGCGCGGTCGTACGATGTGGCTCCCAAACAAAATTGGCGTCCTTTTTTTCCCACAAATAGAGCTTTCTTTTGGTGGTATTTGATCACCTCTCCTTTTTTTTTTTTGCGCTATAAACAAAAATAGAGCGACAATTTTAAAAAAAATCTATATTTTTTACTTTTTGCTATAATAAATATCCCCCAAAAAGCTATAAAAAAACTATTTTTTTCCTCAGTTTAGGCCGATATGTATTCTTCTATTCTATTTTTGGTAAAAAAAAATCGCAATAAGCGTTTATCGATTGTTTTGTGCAAAATGTATAGGGTTTAAAAAATAGGGGATAGTTTTATTGCCTTTTTATTAATATTTTTTTTTTTTACTACTAATGGCGGCTATCAGCGATTTTTTTTTCGTGACCGAGACATTATGGCGGACACATGGGACAATTTTGACACATTGTTTACTGTAAAAATGACAATTGCAGTTTGGCAGTTAACCACTAGGGGGCACTGAAGGGGTTAAATGTGACCTCATATGTGTTTCTAACTGTAGGGGGGCGGGGCTGGACGTGTGACATCATTGATCGTGTTTCCCTATATCAGGGAACACACGATCAATGACAGCGCCACTGTGAAGAACGGGGAAGCTGTGTTTACACACAGCTCTCCTCGTTCCTCAGCTCCGGGGACCGATCGCGGGACTCCGGCGGCGATCGGGTCCGCGGGTCCCGTGTCCGCGGTCACGGAGCTTCGGACCGGGTCGCGGGCGGACTCTGTGGTGCGCGCCCGCGACCCATGGCTGGGCACTTAAAAGGGACGTACAGGTACGTGCTTGTGCCCAGCCGTGCCATTCTGCCGACGTATATGTGCAGGAGACGGTCCTTTAGTGGTTAAGGTAAATGTATCAATTTTGTTCTACAGTAAAACCTTGGTTTGCGAGCATAATTTGTTCCAGAAACATGCTTGTAATCCAAAGCACTTGTATATCAAAGCATTTTTTTTTTACAGGGTATAAAAGAGAAGAGAGGCCCCTCTAAGTGTAGCAATATGTTGCTAAATGTTGTACCTTCATTAAATGTAACCATATTGCTACACTTAGAGGATCCTCTCTTCTTTTTTATACTCAGTTGTGACATGACGCTACTCTTATATCAAGACATCGCTTGTATATCAAGGCAAAATTGATGAAAACATTTTGCTTGTCTTGCAAAACGCTCTCAAACCAAGTTACTCTCAAACCAAGGTTTTACTGTATTCTGTTTTACTGCAAAGCAAGTGAAAATAAACGCAATACAATATACTTTCTCTACAAAATGTTGCAGATCTTCAGCAGCGAAAGGATGAAATCTATAAAATAATAATTATTAACTATTGTAATTTTTTTGTTTGAAGTATAAAATCTAAATGAATGACTGATAGAAATCAATCTGCTCTGTTCATAGAGAAGCCAATTACCAGACAAGGAAACTTAAAGGTCATAAATTTTTCATTTCAATTTTTCCTACCAGAGTTATTGGAGATGACATCAGGATCACATAAATATATCTCAAATAGAAAGGAATAAAATCTGACCTCTTTATTAAACCCATTGCAGTTAAAGAATACCTGTAAAATACACATTATAGGAATGAACATAGACTTTTACATCGTTTTATGCTGAACTAGGGCATCTCTACATGTATATGTTGATGGATCAACTTTTGAAGAATATCATTTTATATATATATACAATGTTGTGAAAAAGTATTTGCCCCCCTTTCTGATAATTTTTTTTGCATATTTGTCACACCTAAATGACTCCAATCATCAAACAAATTTTATCATTACACAAAGATAACCCGAGTAAATACAAAATGCAGTTTTTAAATGATGGTTTCATTTATTAAAGAAAAAAAAGCTGTCCAAACCTGCCTGGCTTTATGTGAAAAAGTAATTGCCCCCGAAACCTAATAACTGGTTGTGCCACCCTTGGCGGCAACAACTGCAATCAAGCGTTTGCGATAACTGGCAAGGAGTCTTTAGCCCACTCTTCTTTGCAGAATTGTTTTAATTCAGCCACATTGGAGGGTTAGGCCTCGTACACACGACCGTTTTCCTCGACAGAATCCATGAAGAAACTTGGTGGCAGAGCTTTTTTGCCGAGGAAAATGGTCGTGTGTATGTTTTTCATCAAAAAAACTGTTGAGGAACTCGACGAGAAAAAAAGAGAACAAGTTCTCTTTTTCCTCGACGGGAGTCTCAATTTCCTCGTCGTGTTCCTCATCGGGTTGGTTTTCGACGAGAAACACGTTCGTGTGTATGCTAAGAAACCCGCGCATGCTCAGAAGAAAGTATGAGACGGGAGCGCACATTCGGTAAAAGTAGCGTTTGTAATGGAGATAGCACATTCGTCACGCTGTAACAGACTGAAAAGTGCAAAGCGTCTCTTACCAAACTTTTACTTAACACGCAGTAACATGAGATTAGCAAAAGCAGCCCCAAGGGTTGTGCCAGTGGAATCGAACTTCCCCTGACGTTGTATGTGTTATACGTCACTGCGTTTGAGAACGAGGAGATTTGGTCTTGACAGTGTGTACGCAAAGCAAGCTTGTCAAGTTTCTCGACAAGTCTAACAAGGAACTCGTCGAGGAAAACGATGTTTCATTTATGACGAGTTCCTCGGTCGTGTGTATGAGGCCTGATCCAGCATGAACGGCCTGTGTAAGGTCATGATACAGCATCTCAATAGGATTTATGTCCGGGCTTTGACTAGGCCACTCCAAAACCTACATTTTTCTTTGTTTGAACCATTTAGAGGTGGACTTTCTGTTGTGTTTTAGCATCATTGTCCTGCTGAATAACCCAAGTGCACTTGAGCATGAGGTCACAAACTGATGGCCGGACATTCTCCTTTAGGATTTTCTGGTAGAGCTCAGAATTCATGGTTCCATCAATTATGGTAAGTTGTCCAGGTCCTGAAGCTGCAAAGTAGCCCCAGACCATCACACTAAAACCACCATGTCTGACTGTCAGTATGATGTTCTTGTTTTGAAATGCTTTATTAGTTTTGTGCCAGATGTAACGGGACGCACACCTTCCAAAAATTTAAATTTATATTTGCCTAAAAGTATTTGACTAAAAGTCTTGGGAATAATCAAGATGTTTTTTTGGTAAATGTGAGATGAACCTTTGTGTTCTTTTTGGTCAGCAGTGGTTTTGGCCTTGGAACTCTCTCATGGACGCCATTTTTGCCCAGTCTCTTTCTTATTGTTGAATCATGAACACTGATCTTACCTGAGGCAAGTGAGGCCAGCAGTTCTTTAGATGTTGTTCTGGGTTCTTTTATGACCTCCTGGATGAGCCGTCGTCATGCTCTTGGAGTAATGTTTTTAGGCCGGCCACTTCTGGGAAGGTTCACCACTGTTCCAAGTTATCTGCATTTGGGGATAATGGCTCTCCCCGTGGTTCACTTGAGTCCCAAAGCCTAAGAAATGGCTTTGAAACCCTCCCTAGACCGATACATGTACATTACTTTGTTTCCAATGTGTTCTTTAATTTTTTTAGAATGTGGCATGATATGTGGCTTTTTGTGATCTGTTAGCGTGCTTCACTTTGTCAGACAGTCTCTCTTTATGTGATTTCTTGATTAAACAGGTCTGGCAGTAATCAGGCCTGGGTGTGGCAAGTGAAATTTAACTCGGCTATCCAAAAAATTGTGGTTGATCAGAGTTCATTCATGATTCAGCATGGAAGGGGGCAAATACTTTTTCACAGCACTGTATCTCTCTCTCTCTCTCTCTCTCTCTCTCTCTCTCTCTCTCTCTCTCGCTCTCTCTCTCTCTATATATATATATATATATATATATATATATATATATATATTTATATATATATATTTATAGATAGATATTCAAAATATATAGTATATATGTATCTATAACACTATACTATATATATATATATATATATATATATATATATATATATATATATATATATATATATATATATATATATATATATATATATATATATATATATATATATATATATATATAGTGTTATATAAATATATATATATATATATATATATATATATAAATATATATACACACATACACAGTTGTGATCAAAAGTTAGCACTCCTCTTTATGGAGAGATGTGGGGTCTATAAGACACCACATCTTTCATCCAGGCAGGAAACACTGAGATAAAAAAATAAAATTAAGGATCTCAGACTTTCCTGCCGAGTCCCCGGCTTTGTTTTATTTCCTCCGAGAGTCATAGAGATTGCCAGGTTTTCTCTATTGCTTCCTTCCAGTGCCAGCGGATTCCTTCTCCGGCTCACCGATTGTTGTCGGTAAGAACGATCAAGCGGCTGAACAGTCACTATGATTATAAGGAATCACATATGGTGTAGGGAATCTGCGACTGAAAAAAATGATATCTGGATGATGCCTGTAGCTGCACTCCACCACTGAAAGCTGAGGACATCATATGGTTAAAATCAGGTTTCGGAACCACATACATAGAAAAACACCTCCATCAATTAAAGATTGGTTCAATAGAATATGCAAAATAGCAGAAATGGAGGAACTAATCCACATGGAATGAAATGGGAATGCTGGACACACTTTCAAACGACCCCAGAATTCTCCAGATCAAATAACTCTGCCACCTAACGACAGAAACAGTATAGCCTAAGGCCTCGTATACGACCGAGGATCTCGACGGGCGAAACACATTGTTTTGCTCGTCGAGAATATTGTTAGGCTGTCGAGGGACTCGACAAGCCAATTTTCTCCAGAACATGCTCTCTTTTTGGCTCGTCAAGTTCCTTGACAGTTTCCTCGTCAAAAAATGTACACACGACCGGTTTCCTCGGCAGAGAAACTCGGTCGTGTGTATGAGGCCATAGACTTAAATCGAATTGCAAATCCTGAAAATACTGGCATCCGACCTGGTGTTTCCTCTCCCATAAAGGCTTTCATCCTCCACACACTACACATTCCCATATATGAGATGCAAACTTATCCTACAAAATCGGGAATAGAAGTAAGAGATGGCAACCTTCCCCATCACCCCCCTTCTTTTTCTTTTTCTTTCTCTCTCTCTCTCTCCTAACCCCACATAACCCCCCAAACTTACTAGACAAAAAAAAGTTAATGATGCTTCTACCAAAAAGTCCTCTTAGATCAGAGGTCTCCCCTTTTCAGGATTCCAAAGTAAAATCCCCCCTAATGTTAGACTAGTCCCGTCTTTCCACTCAACTCACCCAATTTCTGTACACCTTGGACAGCAAAATCAGACAATTCTTTCCTTGTACCAGATATTGGAATAAATTATAAGTGGTCCATACCTTCCCATTGCCATACACCACCCATACCATTACTATAAGGACCTGATATGCCATGAAAACTTATGTCACCACATTAATGTTTATAACGATTAGTGTTGCTCACGAATATTCGCATTGCGAATATTCATTACGAATATGGCATATTCGAATATTCGCGAATAACTCGAATTTCGCGGCCAATATTCGCTATTCCGAATATTCGTATTTTTTCAATTTTATTTTTAAAACAGATCACATCCTAGTGATCTCCATCGATGTCTAAAAGCATTGCTGGTATGATTAGAGACCATGGGCCGAGTAGCTAAGCTGAGGAGATCCTTTTATGTTGCCGAATATTCGCAATCGCGAATATTCGATTTCCGAATATTCGCGAATACTTTCTCCGCCCTTCTTTTGCATCAGAGCCAATCAGAGTTCTCCTACCACAGTTGTCATAGGAGAGAGTGGAGTGTTTCTGTGCGTTTTTCCAGTGTATCACATCTTCAAAGAATTTTCCATCTTTTGTCCCGTGTCATCATCATTTGCATTTCACCTCTTTAATGAGAATAATAACTGTTTAACATAAAGACATTTAAGAGATGTCAACGTAAATGGTTTACTTGTATTTTCCAAATCTATGGTTATTCAATATTTATTAAACTAATCAATATACAAATTGGTCAAAGTAAACCCTCAAATCTATATAATAATGTATTTATTTTATTAATACCTTGTTAGTTGCAGGGTCCATTACGTAAAACCACACTTTTTCCAAAGGGCAGGTGAAATTGAATGTTTCAAAATTTCGCAATCAATTTCGCATTCGCATTAGCGAAATTTCGCAATCAGTTTCGCATTCGCATTAGCGAAATTTCGCAAAAAATTTTTTTTGATAAAATATCATGAATATTCGATTTTAGCGAATATTTCACGAATATTCGGCTATATATTTGTGATATATCGCAAAATCGAATATTCCGCTCAACACTAATAACGATCTCTTGTCGACAAGCTTCCCAGGTACACCCCTCTTCGTATTGAAACAGAATTACTTGCACTACTGGTGGTCTATGCATGGTTGAGGCCAAAAAAAAAACAGCAAAAACCAGCAAGAAACTTGCTGGGATTTTTTTTTGCCGAGGAAACCAGTCGTGTGTACATTTTTCGACGAGGAAACTGTTGAGGATCCCGTCGAGCCAAAAAGAAAGCATGTCTTCTTTTTCCTCGACGGGAATGGAGAAACTTGCCTTGTCGAGTTCCTCGACAGCCTAACAAGGAACTCGACGAGGAAAACGATGTGTTTCGCCCGTCGTGTGTACGAGGCTTAACTTGTTATAATTTTTTTATTTTGAATTGTACGTTTTCTAATGTACACTTTTTGTGTAGATTGCTGATTGTACACTGTACCTTTTCATAAATAAAAGATATTCTGAAGAAAAAAAAAACACCTTACTTCTGCTTCTGGTCCAGTGTAATGACATCATGTAGCTCTGTAGCATCATTGAAGAGGAGAGGTCACAGACAGGTGCTGCAGAGCCTGGACGATGATGTCATATATAAGCTTACTATGGGGCATCCATTGTCAGCTGTCCCCCCTCTACACTGAAGTTGGTGCTGTAAGCCAGTCGATTGACCACCCTCAGAATAAGTAAGTATAGACATCTTTCCATTTATAGGGTAGATAAATTTGGCTTAGAATGGGGTGGGAGTAGATTTAAGCTTAGATTTTGACTTGCCTTCCACTTTAAAGTGGACTTCGACTCAAGAAGTTAAGTGTTATGTTATATGGAAATTTTTGAAATGTTAACTGCACCTAACTTGGACCCTACCCTATCTTTCCTTTTATAGGGTAGATAGATATAGCTTAGAATGGGGGTGGGAGTAGATTTAAACTTAGATAGGCTTTGACTCGCCTTCCACTTTAAAGTGGACTTTGTCTCAAGAAGTGAAGATTGTTATGTTATATGGACATTTTTGAAACGTTAACTGTGCCTAACATGGACCCTACCCTATCTTTCCTTTTATAGGGTAGATAGATTTGGCTTAGAATGGGGGTGGGAGTTGATTTAAACTTAGATAGGCTTTGACTTGCCTTCATCTTTAAAATGGACTTCAACTCAAGAAGTGAAGATTTGTTATGTTATATGGAAATGTTAGAAATGTTAACTGCACCTAACCTGGATCCTAAAAAATTAAACTCGTCTCGACTTACCTTTCACTTTATGTACATTCTATAGAAAAAAATTTCCTTTCCCACATCAGACTGAAGCCTCGTACACACGACCGAGAAACTCGACGGGCAAAACACATCGTTTCTTGCTGGTTTTTATGAGAAACTCAGTTGTGTGTACGAGGTCTGAGAATAAATGTCTATATAATACCGCTAGAATGTTGTCTACATATGTTAATGGAACTAGCCTAGAACAGGTTGGCCATTCGATCGGTATACCTATCTCCAGGATCAGGAAGAAAATAGGACAATGTTTCCGTGTCAATCTTCTGAAAGGTCAATGGCCCCTGCCACACTGGCCCACTTAGGCACTCAACAACATTTCATTATTGGCCGTTGTCATTTACGACCCGAGCAACCCAATCCTTTCGCCGTCTTATTTCTGCCTCCTGACACTTTGTGATCGAGAGAGCAACGCCGGAGCCATATGTGTACATCACATTATAAAAGTTTTAGCAAGAGGCTAATGAAATGCAAAGCTTTTCCATAAGACCCGATGCAAGACTTCCTATCAAATCATCTGAAATATTTATTTGCCCTGTTGAATAATTGATAGGGGCATCAGCTCTCTCGGTCAATTGATTTATTAAGGGACTGTTTGGAATTAAACAGCTTAACGATATAATATTTAGCAGCGACCTCACTTGTTAGCATATTCATTTACCTACGGGAGCTCCCATTAGATATTGTTAATACATGACGTTCACAGTCACGGCCTAGATCTCCACAAATTGTATTAACACCAGGCTGTTTAGCCACAGAATAACAGCTTTGATTGAGTACTTGGGTTCTGCGTAATTAGATTTTTTTTTTTTCCCTAGGAAAAAAAAAAGGGGGTCTGTTTTAATGTCGTCCGCATTAAACTAGATATGTCATCAGCATTAGTATAATTGGTGTGCAGGATCTGAAGAGAGTTGGCTGCGCCTGCAGTTTTCTGTTTATAGACGACTGGCGTGTTTTTTAGCTCAGGGTATTCCAACATTTTCAATCTGATGGCGGTTATTAATAAAAATCACCCGTGCCCACTTGCTTATCCGTGAATGTGTAATGCCGTACTGTACGTTATTAATACAACATGCCACAGCGTAAACAAATGAAGTGCCACTGCGCTAAAAAACAGCAGTTACCAAATGTTCCATCTACAGCCGTGTAACTTAAATGGATATTATACTGAAAGGACGCGTTACTGGAAAGAATACGTTTCGCCGGTGCCAAATTTCATTTGGCGAGCAAACCTAATTACTCCTAATAAAAAAGATATTTCATTTCGGGGGCATTAAACAGGAGCGTTCCTGGGCTCTCACTGGCTCCTTTACAGCAATGAGGCTCATGTTATGTAATCGAGCATGCATAACGAAAGCTCTGCATAGCGATGGTGTCCATAGGAAGAACCTCCTTTGTAGTGAAGGGCTAGAACCTCTTTAAGGAAGGCAGCACCTATTATCCTGGGCTCCTTTATAAAACATAGCATTGGTGAGTAACAATTGAGCCTTAAAAAAATATGTAAGTGATGCTATACTTTGTCTTAACCACTTTAACCCAGGAAGGATTTGCCCCCTTAATGACCAGGCCATTTTTTGCGATACGGTACTGCAACGCTTTAACTGACAAGTGCGCGGCCGTGCGGTTTTTAATTTTTTGGCGCTATAACCAAAAAAATTGCGATAATTAAAAAAAAATATATATATATTTTTAACTTTTGGCTATAATAAATATCCCCCCCCCCCCCAATATATTTGATATTACGGAGAAGTATAATGCTCCATGGTTGGTATCATTGGAAAAGATAAAGCCCCATTTTTGGTGTCAGTGGGAGGAATAATGACCCATTGTTGATGTCAGTAGGAGAAATTGTGCCGCATTGTTGATGTCAGTTGGCAGAATAGTGTCTTGTATCAGCAGGGCCGACCTTTGGGGTGTGCGAGCTGTGTGGCCACACAGGGCGCCATGGGCAACAGGGGCGCCGTGCGGCCATCACAGCTCGCAGAATGTGAGTCGCAGTCAGTTACTGATCATCACAGGAGTCCGACTCCGGGCGATTTTTAAATGCAAAGCCGCACCCTCCACCGAAAGGTAAGTCACACTGAGCCCCTGGCCCTGCATGCATCTACTTTTTCAGATAAAAAGAAAAAAGAAAAAGTATTTACTTTTTATAGCCAGCCTACACACAGAAGGGGAGGAGGATATAAGGGACCTGTTTGTGTATGTTTAGGTGACTAGGGGGCGAGGGGTGAAGATGGGGAGGGGGGGCGCCACAGGATTACCTCGCACAGGGCGCCTGAACACCTAAGGCCGCCCCTGTGTATCAGTGTTAGGAATTGAACCCCATTGGTGCCCCATTGTTGATGTCAGTTTGTAGAATAGTGTCTTGTATCAGTGGGAGGAATAGTACCCCATCATTGTTGGTGTCAGTGGAGAAATGGTGCCCCACTGTTGATACCAGTTGGCAGAGTAGTTTCTTGTGGGAGGAATAGTGCCCAAAGTGCCGGTTAAAGGCAAACAAAGGACCGCATCTGGCCTCTGGGCCGCTATTTGGAGACCACTGCGCTAGACAGAGGTGAAACAGACCCCATACATCTGTTTTTAGCAGATGGGATTAGATGAGATGTTGCCGATCCGTAGAGGAGAATAGAGGATCTGATTGGGTCCAGCCGAAAAACTGACAGATAGGTCCGCTTGTGCGAAAGGGGCCTAAGGCCTCATGCACAGTTAGGATTGTAGAGTGCAGGATCTGATGTCATTTGTGATACATACTGATTCATCAGCCATCCCTCTGACGTGGTTAATCAGGATCCTTTGATTGAGATATATGCCCTGTGACCTTTTAAGGTTGAATGTGTGAGGTGAGAGGCCATCTTGTGTGCGGTGGAGGATATCTGGTCACCTATATTTACCTGCACTGCATGCTGAGAATATATTGAGCCTTTCTTCACATGCACTTATAGCCTTTTTTCTGTTTATGGATCTGTGTTTTTATTAGAATATTTTTAATTTTTTGCGCTGCACTGTTCTATGGTATATTTTTTAACCACTTGCCGACCAGTCGTCGTCATTATAGGCAGGTCGGCTCGTTCCCACAAATCGCCAAAGGTTTACGTCAGCTCCTTTAAGAGCCATAGCAGTCACGGTGGGGGACCCGATGCACATGCCACAACGTCCGCCCGCCACCATCGATCATGGGAGAGAGAGCCAGAACGGGGATCTGGCAGTGTAAACAGACAGATCCCCGTACTGACAGGGGAGAAGATACAGATCTGCTGTTCCTAGTGATTAGAAACAGCGATCTCTCTCCTCCTCCAGTCAGTACCATCCCCCCACAGTTAAAAACACCTCCCGGGGAACACATTTAACCTCTTGATCGCCCCCTAGTGTTAACCCCCTCCCTGCTGGTGACATTTACACAGTAATCAGTGCATTTTTATAGCACCGATCTCTGTATAAATGTCAATGGTCCCAAAAAAGTGTCAAAGGTGTCCGATCTGTCCGCTGCAATGTCAATGTTTCACTAAAATCGCAGATCTGCGCCATTACTAGTAAAACAAAATTAAAAATTAAAATGACATAAATATATCCCCTATTTTGTAGACACTCTGGGCCAGATCCACAGTGAGAGTGCACCGCCGTATCTACTGATACGCCGGCGTACTTTCAAATTTCCTGCGTCGTATCTTTAGTTTGAATCCTCAAACCAAGATACGACGGCATCTGGGTTTGATCCGACAGGCGTACGGCTTCGTATGCCTTCGGATCGTAGATGCAATACTTCGGTGTCCGCTGGGTGAAGTTTGCGTCGTTTTCCGCGTCAGGTATGCAAATTAGCTATTTTTGACGATCCACGAACATACGCGCGGCCGTCGCATTCTCTTATGTCGTCTCTCGTCTCTAGTCGGCTTTTTACGGCGTATAGTTAAAGCTGGTATTTTGTGGCGTATACTTAGACTTGCCATGTTAAGTATGGCTGTCGTTTCCGCGTCGAAATTTGAATTTTCTTTTTTTGCGTAAGTCGTCAGTTAAAGCAAGCAACGCAGTGCCATATCGCAAAAACTGACCTGGTCATTAAGGGGGAAAATCTTCAGGTCTGTAAGTGGTTAAGAAGTAACATTGGTCCAGCTTGAACCAAGGTAACTATGTACAGTATATGACATACCTGGCCAATGCCCCTGGATGCTGGAAATCCCTGTAGTGAACACTGCTACTCCAGTGACCTCTACTTTCTGCCAGGCCTGATGCATAACATAGTTTGGCCAATCAGCATGGGCGCCATTCCGAGAACGCTTTGCATTTTCTCATTGAATGCAATGCATTCTCTAATTGGACAAGGTGGAAAACAAGATGTCATTGCTCTGCTTTTCCACCTCGTCCAACAAGAGAACACTTTGCATTCCTTCAGAAAATGCAAAGCATTCTTTGAAGAGTGCCCATGCAAAGTGGACGGCCTCCTTTATTCACAACGCATCAGGAGGGCTACTCTACATGGTATACGGCAGCAAGTGGAGATCACCGTAGTAGTGGTGTCTCATTTCCAGCTTCCAGGGGCATCAGCCAGGCATGGTATATAAATAGTTACATTAGACCAGGATGGACCAATGTAACTAGATAAAAACACACCATACCTGGAATATGGGATAAACATACCTGCTCTGTGTAATGAAATTGCACAGATAGGTCACTTTCCTCTTCTTCGGGCAGTTCCTGCCAGTGCTCTTGGCTTCTCCCTTCTTTGGGTCCATCCTGTGGCAGGATACTAACGAGGCACCCGTGCATGCGAAATCCCATCTGGTCTTGAGCTGGGTTATGTGTGTCAATAGACACATGCAGCAATGGTAAGCTACACCCCCACTCCCTGTTCATGGAAAATTGACTGGCAGCAGCAGGAACCCATGGCTATACTGCCCTCAGTTTCTCTTTTGAAAGTAAGTTAGGGACAGGAGGAATGCTGTAATGGTGACATGTAATCAGGTAGGTGTTTATGGATAGAAGGGTGTAGGAAAGATATTGGGGCAGTGGCGGCTAGTGTTTTTTTTTGGGGGGTGGCAAGCAATCCATCCGCTGCCTCCACCCACTGTTCCGTTTGGGTCACGTACAGCACCCAACCCCAGGTCGGTCAGTCAGTAGTCGAGGCCCCGCACTTACCCCATCTCGCGGGCAGAGGACGGCGGCGGCTTTCCTTCAGGCTGCTGCTTCCTCGCTTCCCGTGCATCTCCCTCCTCCTGTTCCTGGCGGCCAATCCGATCAGATCTCCTTTCGGCAAATTGAGTGACAGGTCTCAGGACCCGCTTCCTGATTGTCCGGGAGGAAAATCAGTGTTACAATAGCGAATGTTTATTTGCAATTGCTACACAACTGGGTGGGCTTGGGGCGCAGTGCTCTGCGCCCCGAGCCCACCCTTTTTTGAAGCCTATTAGAGCCTACGGCTATAATCACGTGTTTAAAAAAGAAAAATAACCTTGATTTGAATCCATGTGTCCGGTGCCCCGCATGCATATTAGGGGGCCGGACTATGGATAGGAGGGGTGGAGCCCATTCGCCCCTCTATGTTCGAGCTGCCACTGTATTGGAGTGTATTTTTCTTAATGTAAAGAATGCATTAAAGGGAAAAATGTTTGGGCTTTAGTACCACTTCAACTTAAAAAAGTGACACTAAACTCAGTTAAAAAAAATATAATTATATATATATATATATATATATATATATATATATATATATATATATATATATATATATATATATATATATATGTATATATATATATATATATATATATATATATATATATACACAAATTCTCTTTTCAGCCATTCTCTGCCACAAGACAAGTTGACAACATTTTATATATATTCCCAACTAGATCCTAATAACAGTCTCCAAATATGCTCCACCTCCAGAATGTCGAATGTGACATGAGAAATGGAGACAGTTTATCAATGTCACTTATTCACTGTTGCTGTACTTTATCTATCCCTCATTTTATTGTGTAGGATGAAAAGACAGAACAATGACTCGAGGCTCAAAAGCAAAGCATTCCATGAATTGAAATGTTATGTTTGTTGATAAAAAATTGAAACAGGTCACATTTGCATGAAAATTTAAAAATTACCAACCAGAGAAAATTAGCACATGAAGAAAAAAATATCCAGCCTTCTGATGCCCTTTTTATCTTTTAATCATTAATTTCATACATGCGGAGGCTTGTACAGTTTTATTCGTGGACAAAAGAAAGCAGAAAGTTTGCAGTTAAAGTATTATGGTAATTGGGTATTTTTGGGGGGTTATTTTATCTTATCTGACAAAGAAATATGGTGTCTTTCACAAGCACTCAATTTTTAGTCTATCAAGTTGGTAAATGAAATGATATCACGTTATCTGCAAACGTTTTAATTTTGGGCCGGATAGAGATTTGTAACCAAAAGATAAATTATAGTTTCATTATATAATAATATAGTTGAATTACCTGTGTCTTAGACTAGACAGAGTAAAGAAATAGAGATAGAAACAAAACAAAACAAAAAAAAGAATGCATAGAAGAAAATAATAATAATAATAATAATAATAATAATAATAATAATAATAATAGTATATTGTATATGTATATATTGTATATTGACACTATTATATTTAATTATTATATATATTATTACCATATACAATACATATACATTAATATAATTATTAATATGTTCCTATGTATTGCACATTGCTAATATTAATAACAACAATGAATAACAATTTTCAATGCATAGAACATACTGTATATATAATATCAGCAATATACAATACATAAAAAATATACTACCACTACTACCAGGGCTTTTTTTCAGGGGGAACTTAAGGGAACTCAGTTCCACCACCTCTGGCTCAGACCCTTTGGTGCCTGCTCACCACAATCACTTGTAAACACAGAAGTCTGGTTTCTGTGTTTACAAGTGACAGCTCTGCACTCTGTGTGTAACCCCCCCCCTGAACTTTGCACTGTATGTAATGCAAATCTGATATTTAATGCTCCTTTAAGACCATTCTACTGTTTGTGAAATCTGAACGGGGTCGTGGTTGAGTTCCTGCACCTATTTTCTGAGAAAAAAAGCTCTGACTACTACTACTACTACTACTAATAATAATAATAATAATAATAATAATAACAATAATAATAATAATAATAATATCAATAATATATTTTCTGTGCATTGTGTATTGCTAATAATATAAAAAAATATATATTACCAATACTATATACATTACACACTGTATAAATAATGATAGTAATATTAATATTATTGATAATAATAATAATAATAATAATAATAATAATAATAATAATAATAATAATAATAATAATTATATAATTAATAATACTAACACATTTTCTATGTATTGTGTATTGCTAATAATTTTATTTCCACATAAACTTTATTGAGTTATTTAAAAAAAATACAGAGAACCACTATGTTATGGGTTTAACATCATTAAGCTAATAATTTAATATAAATACATAATACATTAACATTATTGTTATATTATTATTATTATTATTATTATTATTGTTTTTATGTATTGTATATTGCCAATATTATATTTTTATGTATCATATATTGCTAACACAATGCACAGAACATGTATAATTATTATTACAGACATACTCCACTTTTAAGTACACAATGGGGTTTATTTACTAAAGCTGGAAAGCTCAAAATCAGGCTCACTTCTGCATAGAAACCAATGAGCTTCTAACAAAAACAACAAAAAAACGCGCTGGTGTCCCCCCCCCCCCCCCAACCCTCCAATCCCCGGCAGCAGCTGGCGTGCGAAAACACAAGACAAAATGGACAAAAGAAAAAGCCGCGCCACAAGAGTCTATTAGGTCACAATCAGTAAAGATGTAATTAGTCCGTGGTTGATCAAATGGCACACATACGGTCACAGGTTATTCTGATACAGTCCTTGCAATGGCAACTCCTACGTTCCACACCACCCAGTGACACATATGCATGAAGTGACCCTCCACCGGAAAATGGAAAGCCGCTTACCAGAAGGCAAGCGTTTAGGGCAGATGGCTATAACCCAGCCTAGGCCTTTAATCCTCGGATGTTTCCACCAGGAAGCCCTCCGTCCCCTGAGCGTGATGTACTCAGCTCCACCGTTTAGATGCAAATAAAAAAAGGGGCGCACATAGCGTGACTCTGTGACATACACTTTTATTTTAAAAAAGGTAAAATATACTCACAAACGAGCCAGACGCGTTTCGTCGCTAATTGGACGTTGACAACGTCCAATTAGTGACGAAACGCGTCTGGGAAGGATCACGCAGTGACGTCACCACGATAAGGAGTAGGGCTCCTGTATGCCGGCCGGCAAATATACTGTTATGCAGATTTTAAACGCTCGTTTGTGAGTATATTTTACCTTTTTTTAAATAAAAGTGTATGTCACAGAGTCACGCTATGTGCGCCCCTTTTTTTATTTGCATCTAAACGGTGGAGCTGAGTACATCACGCTCAGGGGACGGAGGGCTTCCTGGTGGAAACATCCGAGGATTAAAGGCCTAGGCTGGGTTATAGCCATCTGCCCTAAACGCTTGCCTTCTGGTAAGCGGCTTTCCATTTTCCGGTGGAGGGTCACTTAATGCATATGTGTCACTGGGTGGTGTGGAACGTAGGAGTTGCCATTGCAAGGACTGTATCAGAATAACCTGTGACCTTTTCCAACCATGATGTGAACTAAGGAGACTGCGAAATGAACGCAAATTGATTGAATATCCTGATAGTTCTCTGAGGCGGAAAAAAAAAAAAAAAAAAAAAAAAGAATAACCTGTGACCGTATGTGTGCCATTTGATCAACCACGGATCAATTACATCTTTACTGATTGTGACCTAATAGACTCTTGTAGCTCGGCTTTTTCTTTTGTCCAATGAGCTTCTAACGCCATCTTGTTCAATTAAGCTTTAGTAAATAAATCCCATTGTGTACTTAAAGTGGAGTTCCACCCATAAATTTAACATTGCATCAGTAGTTTTAAAAAAATGTCATTAGTCCTTTACGATTTTTTTTTTTTTTTTTAGATGCCTTCAAAGTGTTGTTGCTAGGTAGAATAGTTAATCTTCCCACTTCCTGCACCTAGGTGCTTAATGCTTCCTAACCTACACCGCACAGACTCCTGGGAATGTAGTGGGTGTAACTTTCCAGGAGTCTGTGCATTCCCCAGTCTCAAAGAATCATGTGACTTGGACAGCACAGGTGCTGAAACCTGATCTGACACTGCTTGTGCAGCACTGAGCATGTGCTAGATCTGCAAGGCTGAAATCCAGGAAGTCATACAGTCTGGCTTCATGATGCCCACACTTAAGATGGCCCCAGTCAATTTCTATTTTATAAAGTGTCTAAATGCTGTAACAAACTAACAAAACGGACCTTAGTTTACAGACTAACTTTACTAGAATACATTAAAGCGGATCTCCACTCTAAAGTGGAGTCCCGCTGATCGGCACCCTCCCCCCCTCCGGTGTCACATTTGACACCTTTCAGGGGGAGGGGGGTGCAGATACCTGTCTACAGACAGGTATCTGCACCCACTTCCGGCCCTACGATACGGGCAAAGGACGGGTTTTTTCTCCGCTTCCCGTCCGTCCCCCGTTGTATGCTGGGAACACTCGGCTCCCAGCACACAGCGGGAGCCAATCGGCGGGCGCAGCGCGACTCGCGCATGCGCCGTAGGGAACCGGGCAGTGAAGCCGGAGTGCTTCACTTCCTGGTTCCCTCACCGTGGATGGAGGGGGGAGCAGCAGGGTGACGAGCGATCGGCTCGTCATCTGCTGCGATCACCGCTGGACTCCAGGACAGGTAAGTGTCCTTATATTAAAAGTCAGCAGCTGCAGTATTTGTAGCTGCTGGCTTTTAATATATTTTTGGGGTGGCACATCCGCTTTAAGCTTGTGTATTACAGGGGTATTTATATTTAAAAAGTGAAATTGTGGCCGGAACTCCGCTTTTTAAAATGGGGTATGCCTGTATTATAATTATTTGTGGTATTATTATTATAATTATTATATTATAATAAGTAGTAGTAATAGCAGCAGTAGTAGTAGTAGTAGTAGTAGTAGAAGTATTTTCTATGTTTTTTTAAAATGCTGATATTATATGTTCTATGTATTGTATATTGCTATTACTTTGATATTATTAGCATCACACAATACATACGGTAGCTATTTATCATAGTTGTTGAATTTATTATTAGTCTATTTTCTATGCATTGTGTATTGCTAATATTATATTTTTTATGAATTGTATATTGCTAACAATTTTATCTCTTATTAACATTACACAATACATAGAAAATACATTATTATTGTTATTATTACTATTATTATTTTATTCTTTTAAGCAGCGTTTTATATTGCTAAATTCACTGTACAGTACTGGTATATAATAATGGCAACTTTTTTTCAGATAATGATTTCATCCTCTAATCAAAACAGGAGAAACAAAGAACAATATGCTGATATTTTATTTCTTGCAAATGTTGGCTGAATTATTTGAAATAAATTATGCCATGCAGCTGTTTGAATTAAAAAGAATTAGGGAAGTATTTGCATACCTATGACATCAAGAAAATACCAGCCTTCAAAAGACAAGTGTTTTAATGAAGTCATTACCCTTTATTTATTTTTATTGTAAAGTTTAGAAAATTGTAATCAATGAAATTTTGTATGCAAATAAAGCCGGAGAAATAGAAATATGTAAATAACAATTGATTTTAATACCAGCAATATATTATCTTTCATAGCTATGTACATTATTTTAATAATTTCAGAAACATTTAATCGCTTTTCACAATGAATTCTAGGCGGGAGAGATAAAATGTGAAATGTAGATATCAATCAGTTATATAATTATATGACTGCTTGAGTGAACACTATTGTTTTCCTTTACCGTCCAAAAAATAAAAAACAAAAAAATAAAACGTTTTTTTTTTTTTTAACCACTTAACCACTTAAGGACCGGACCAATATGCTGCTAAATGACCCAAGGGGTTTTTACAATTTGGCACTGCGTCACTTTAACAGACAATTGCGCGGTCGTGCGACGTGGCTCCCAAACAAAATTTGCGTCCTTTTTTTTCCCACAAATAGAGGTTTCTTTTGGTGGTATTTTATCGCCTCTGTGATTTAAATTTTTTGCGCTATATACAAAAATAGAGCGAAATTTTTGAAAAAAAAAACAATATTTTTTACTTTTTGTTATAAGAAAAATCAAATAAACTAAATTTTAGTCAAACATTTAGGCCAAAGTTTATTCAGCCACATGTCTTTAGTAAAAAAAAATCGCAATTAAAAAAAAAAATAGCTACCTAGCGGGAACAGCGACACTAATACAGCAATCAGAAAAATGATGACACTGGCAATAGGGAGTGAAAGGGTTAACTAGGGCAGTGATCAAGGGGTTAAAAACTTTATTAGGGGGGGTACGGGGGCTACCCTGGACCTAACACTAACTGCCTGTCACACTGACACTAAATGCAGTGATCAGTACATATATGATCACTGCATTCAGTGACACTGTGACAGGGGGGTGGAGGGGGGGGGTGATCGCAAGGGGTTAAATGTGCCTGCGTGTACTGGTGTCAGTGTAGTGTTGTGAAGACTCACTGTGTGATGTGATCTCTCCTCAGCAGCGGTTGAAAATATCGCCTAGAGGAGAGATCACATCACTTCCCTCTTCCTGTGGAAGTGACACGCAGGGGGAGCGCCCGGATTGGCTGAGAGCGATCCGGAGGGGGCGGACAATAACAAACAGCCGCCCCCTCTTCCTCAACAGTGGCTCCCTTATAAAGGCAGTGTAGCACCAGCCTGGACCAGCTGTGCATCAGCGCACATATGTGCATGCCGGCGAGTATTCGTGTGGCCATGTAAAATACTAGTAGGAATGCCAGGTCTTCGGGAACTTCTGCTGTGGATGATGTCTTGACAATGGATGAGCTCTGTGACGTCTGGGTCACAGAAGAGCACACGTAAGTGAACTTCTGTGATCCAGAAGAGAAGTATGACAAAAAAGCATTGGCCATACTTCTCTTTTAATTGGCCAAAAGCTTGCCCATGTCAAAGCTACTCCTCTGATGACTGGTGATCTGATGACTGGTGGAAAAATTTAACAAAGAGCAGCGAAAGAGGTTGAGAAAGCACAGATGCACAGAATGGATAAAACAGAAGCAGGGAGATCCTTGCACTAGACAGCTTTCTCTCCAGCAAGTAGCGCAGTAGTGAAATCACCACAAACCCCATACGACTAGTGTCAGGAGCTTCTAGCACTCCTGCTCCTCATTCCAGTATCCTGGTTTTGGCTGTGGCTTTCTCCTTGTCTGTCTGTCCACCTGCAAGGTTATTAATGTGGTCAGACTCTGGGTGGAGACCAAACCTGATTTAAGCCGGCCAAGCCTACAGTGTCATGCTTGTGATAGCGTGTATAATACGTTTTCCAAAGCCCCCTCTTTGTCTGCCCTGCTCTGCTAGACGGGATTCCCTTGTTGATGACGACCTCAGGTTGGATATCAACTATTGTCTAAACTCTGCCTGCCTTTTGACTATGGATTGACCCTTATTATTGTGAACCTTACCCGGACTGTCATCGAACCACATTGCCTGTCTGCCAACGGCAAGTACCTGTTTGCTTTATTCAGTTTGCACCTACCCTTGTGTGCTGGCCAGGCACTATAGCATTGTGTATAAGTCCCGGGGGGCAACCGAGTACCATTAGGCCTGCTTGCCTTATGGGAAAGGGGGCTGCTATAGGTGAAGACAGGGCCGGTCCTAGGCAGGGTGCACAGGGTGCTTTGCACCCAGGCGCCTACAGAGGTGGGGGTGCCAAAGTGGCAGAGTTCTCCCCTCCCTCCTTCTCTCCTTCTAGTGTTCTGAGCATAGGTGTGTGTCCGTCCAGAACTGATGTGTCTCTGACCATCTCCTGTACTATGTCTGTAGTCTCTGACCATCTCCTGTACTATGTCTGTAGTCTCTGATCATCTCCTGTACAATGTTTGCAGTCTCTGACCGTCTCCTGTATCATGTCTGTAGTATGTCTGGGGGTCTTTCTAACAGACTCTCTAACATAAGGCCTCTCTGTGTCCATCAGAGAGGCCCCCCTCCAGGCCCTAATAAAGTACTCTGCTTCTCTTCCTGTATTTTGTTTATTGTTAGGAGATCATGTAAGGATCCCAGGGTAATGAAGACTTTGTGGGGGAGCATTTCTGTGGTTGAGTCATTTCCATAGAAACATTTGTAAAGGGGAGGAGTTAGTAAAATGACCACGCCCATGTGGGGGCGCCAAAAATATTTCTGCACCCAGGCGCCTGTGACCCTAGGATCGCCCCTGGGTGAAGAACCTAGAACCTAGCTATAATTAGACCACTAACCAGCTGCATTAGGGGTAAGTGTGACAACAAACAGTCAGAGGATGCAGTACCTTAGATGACCTCGCACTGAAGATATGCAGCTAAGATGCTGTAGTCACTGGAGTGCCAAAGAACTCACACGCTAGGAAGTGCACAGATATTTTTTATTTATTTTTTGAATGAAAGGCAAGGGGTACATTTTTAAAGGTACTGCTTAGGCACTGATAACATTTCTACATGTTCCCTATAAGATTTTAAATCTCCACTTCAGTTCAGGTCTACATTAACCCCAAGCTACAAATCACATTTCATTTGAGATCTCTCTACTTTCATATCTTATCATTTCCCTTTTCATTGCTTTAAAAAAGATCAATATATTAAATAGTAATTTTTATCTCAATATCTTAAGTGATTGTAAATCCTTACATATACCCAGTGAAGTGGTAAGCCTCAGGCCTCATACACACGACCGGGTTTCCCTGCAAAAACCAGCAAGAAACTTGCTGTTTTTTTTTTTTGCCGAGGAAACCGGTCGTGTGTACATTTTTTGATGAGGAAACTGTCGAGGATCCCGTCGAGCCAAAAAGAGAGCATGTCTTATTTTTCCTCGACGGGAATGGAGAAACTTGCCTTGTCGAGTTCCTCGACAGCCTAACAAGGAACTCGACGAGCAAAACGATGTGTTTCACCCGTCGAGTTCCTCGGTCGTGTGTACGAGGCCTCAGGTTTTACACAGAGATGAAACAAATCATTCTACATATGTTGCACATGGTTATCTGCAGCATTCTCTTCTCTCGAACCTACTAAAGCACATATTTTACACAGCATTCCTTACCTTAAGAAGGCAGGGGGCTGGGATATAGTGTCACACACTGTACAGCATAGAGCAGAGAGATGTAATCTGAGACCTGAGTGGAGGAAATGGACACTCCCCTCTCCCCTCTCCACGCAGTCCCATAGGGAAACATGCAGAGCCAAGGCTGTCATTTAAATACATTGTACTGGAGAGGGGGGTCGGAGTCACTCCCTGGGATTCAGTGGTGTCAGCATAGACTGTCAGAAAGGACTCATGCAAATAGCAGAGTAATAGAAAAGCAGACAGAAATCATACTAGGTTCTTTGAAAAGAGGCAAGTACACACTATAGGCCCCGTACACACGACCGAGTTTCTCGGCAGAATTCAGCTAGAAACTCGGTTCAGAGCTGAATTCTGCCGAGAAACCCGGCCGTGTGTACACTTTCGGCCGAGGAAGCCGACGAGGACCTCGGCGAGGAAATAGAGAACATGTTCTCTATTTCCTCGTTGTTCTATGGGAGAACTCGGCCCGCCGAGCTCCTCGGCGACTCCAGGACTGAACACGCCGAGGAACTCGATGTGTTTGGCACGTCGAGTTCCTCGGCCGTGTGTACGGGGCCATAGAAGGATATGCTTTGTTCATTTATCCTTTTTGAAGTTTACAACCACTTTGAGTTCAAACATGCTCCTGAAAGTTATTGCATAACTGTAAATAGTTTACTGGTTTATCGGGCTGTATAGTTGCAAATGGAGATTTGGTCAGGATCAATGGTGTCCTCAATGCTGAAAAATACAGGCAGATACAGTGCCTATAAAAAGTATTCATACCCCTTGAAATGTTCCACATTTTGTCATATTCCAACAAAAAAATTATTTTATTGTGATTTTATGTGATAATTCTTTACAAAGTAGCACATAATTGTGAAATGGAAGGAAAATGATACATGGTTTTCAACATTTTTTACAAATACATATGTGAAAAGTGAAAAGTGTGGTGTCACCCCCCCCCCCCCCCCCCCCCCCCATTTGCAGAGTCAATACTTTGTAGAACTGCCTTTCTCTGCAATTACAGCTGCAAGTCTTTTTGGGGACGTCTTTACCAGCTTTGCACATCTAGAGAGGGACATTGTTGCCCATTCTTCTTTGCAAAATATCTCAAGCTCTGTCAGATTGAATGGAGGGTGTCTGTGAACAGCAATTTTCAAGTCTTGCTACAGATTCTCAATGTGATTTAGGTCTGGACTTTGACTAGGTCATTCTAACACATGAATATGCTTTGATCTAAACCATTCCATTGTAGCTCTGGCTGTATGTTTAGGGTCGTTGTCCTGCTGGAAGGTGAACCTCCCCCCAGTCTCAAGTCTTTTGCAGACTCTAACAGGTTTTCTTCTAAGATTGCCCTGTATTTGGCCCCATCCATCAACTGTGACCAGCTTCCCTGTCCCTGCTGAAGAAAATCTTCCCCACAACATGATGCTGCCACCACCATGTTTCATGGTGGGGATGGTGTGTTCAGGGTGATGTGCAGTGTTAGTTTTCATGGATGAGTAAGTTTGTGGTGGATGAACTTGGCCTGCACAGAGTCCTGACCTTAACCCAATAGAACACCTTTGTGATGAATTAGAGTGGAGACTGAGAGCCAGGCCTTCTTGTTATACATCAGAATTGTTATAGCTGCAAAGGGAGGGCCAACACAATATTGAACCCTACGGTCTAATGCCGCGTACACACAGTCGGAATTTCTAACAACAAATCTTCGATGTGAGCTTGTTGTCAGAAAATCCGACCATATGTAGGCTCTATCGGACATTTGCTGTTGGAATTTCTGACAACAAATGTTTGAGAGCTGGTTCTCAATTTTTTCGACAGCAAAAGTTTTTGTCGGAAATTCAGATCATGTGTAGCCAATTCTGATGCACAAAAATCCCTGCATGCTCTGAATCGTCATACGTGTTGTACGTCACTGCGTTCTTGGCGTTCCGAATTTCAGACAACATTTGTGTACCGTGTGTATGCAAGACAAGTTTGAGCCAAGATTCTGTTGGAAAAAAATCCACGGTTTTGTTGTCGGACTGTGGATGTGAGACTGAAATGCCATGAAGCCGCGTACACACAACCATTTTTCATGTCATGGAAAAAACAAAGTTTTTCTTGACGTGACTCTTGTCAAGCCTGCCTTGCATACACACGATCGTGAAAAAAAAATGCTCGAGCAAAGCGCGGTGACGTGCGGTTTTTCGTTTGTGTGCTATAAACAAAAATAGAGCGCCAATTTTGAAAAAATGAATATTTTTAACTTTTTATTATAATAAATATCCCCCAAAAATATGTATAAAAACAATTTTATTCCTCAGTTTAGGCCGATACATATTATTCTACATATCTTTCGTAAAAAAAAAATCGCAATAAGCGTTTATTGATTGGTTTGCGCAAAAGTTATAGCGTCTACAAAATAGGGGGTAGTTTTATGGCATTTTTATTAATATTTTTTTTTACTAGTAATGGCGGCGATCAGCGATTTTTTTCGGTACTGCGACATTATGGCGGACACTTCGGACACTTTTGACACATTTATGGGACCATTGGCATTTTTATAGCGATCAGTGCTATAAAAATGCATTGATTACTAAAAAAATGCCACTGGCAGGGAAGGGGTTAACACTCGGGGGCGAGGAAGGGGTTAAGTATGTTCCCTGGGTGTGTTCTAACTGAAGGGGGGGTGGGACTGACATGGGGAAATGACGAATCGCTGTTCATACATTGTATGAACAGACGGTCAGGCATTTCTCCCTCTGACAGGACCGGGAGCACACAGCTCCCGGTCACCGCTCTGTAACGAGCGATCGCGAGTGCCCGGCGGTGATCGTGACCGCCGGGCACGCGTGCGGGAGTCAGGAGCAAGCGGGGATGCATAGGATGCATTAATGTGAAAACAAATTTACCTTTACAACCCCTTTAATATCCTTATTTTCTATGTAGGTCTAGCTGTTTGGTCTGTTTATGGGCGGTGCCCCCAAGAATAAAATGATCTGCTGACTTTTTGGATATTACAGATTCTACTCCTTTGGCATTTATTTAATATGTTATGTTGAAGCTTCTCTCTGTAAGCCCCTGTAAAGTTTTAGCTATGAAATAGTTAGTGGGGTTTACCGTGACCATAAGTGATATTGATTTTACGCTGCAGTGTATAATTTTGGAGGTGCCTAGAACATCGCCCGGAGTGCATGTCTATAGCAGATAAATAGCAGCGGTATCCTTTACTAATCTTAATCACTGCTTACTGACTGAATGCATTTTACTATCAAACAGCATGAGGGGAGATAACTGTTTCCAAGGCTGGGCGGAAGCTGTGCTGTGACCAGGACAAGTGCACATGTTTCTCTGCTGTGAAATTGAATCTCTCAAGCGCAAGTTACTATATTTCCTCTGTGTCTTCATAATGTAAGCAACTCATGTTGGATCAGCGTTAATCCTGCGAGTATCCAGCGGTAGAGATGGAACTCTGACTGTGACTGTCATCTGAAAATATTTCCTATATCAATACATCTTTTACATGTAGTGTTTTCAACAGTAGGCAGCACTAAACCTTATGGCCCGGATTCACGTAGAATCGCGTATCTTTGTGCGGGCGTAACGTATCCTATTTACGTTACGCCTCCGCAACTTTGACAGGCAAGTGCCGTATTCTCAAACCAAAGTTGCGGCAGCGTAAATAGGCCGGCGTGAGCCCGCCTAATTCAAATGTGGTAGATGTGGGCGTGTGTTATGTAAATTTAATGTGACCCCACGTAAATGACGCCGTCCGTAAAGGTATCCCAGTGCGCATGCTCCAAATTAACCCGCAAGAAGCCAATGCTTTCGACGTGAACGTAAATGACGCCCAGCCCTATTCCCGAACGACTTACGCATACAACGTAAACATTTTCAAAATTTGACGCGGGAACGACGTCCGTACTTAACATTGGAACGCCGCATCTACGCCTCATATAGCAGGGATAACTTTACGCAGGGAAAAGCCTTACGTAAACGGCGTATCTGTACTGCGTCGGCCGGGCGTACGTTCGTGAATTGGCGTATCTAGCTGATTTACATATTTCTAGGCGTAAATCAGCGTACTGTACACGCCCCTAGCGGCCATCGTAAATATGCAGTTAAGATCCGACGGCGTAAGAGACTTACGCCGGTCGGATCTAATACAAATCTATGCGTAACTGATTCTAAGATACGACGGCTCGGACTGAGAGTTACGACGGCATATCTGGAGATACGCCGGCGTAACTCGTACGTGAATCCGGGCCTATGTATCAAAAATGTTGGTTTTACCAATGTGGGTTTAACCACTTGGAGCCCGGGCCATTGTACTATGACGGCCACAAGGTGGTTCTACAATGCTGGAAGGACATCTATTGATGTCCTCGGCTCCTCCGGCCACTGGGGGGCGCGCGTGAACGGCGCCGGCGGTGCGCGCATGCCCACCGCGTCACTGAGGTGCCGATGCGAGTGCCTGGCGGCCGCGATGTCCTCTAGTTACCCGCGATCGGCAGTTACACAGCCAAGGATGTGGATCTGTGTGTGTAAAACACACAGATCCACGTCCTGTCAGGGAGAGGAGACAGATGGTGTGTCCCTTGTACACAGGAACACAGATCGGTCACCTCCCCCAGTCAGTCCCCTCCCCCCACAGTAAGAATCACTCCCAGGGAACAAATTTAACCCCTTCCTCGCCCATCAATGCAGCCTCACCAGAGCCCATGAAATGCAGCCTCACCAGCGCCCATCAATGCAGCCTCACCAGCGCCCATCAATGCAGCCTCACCTTCGCCCATGATATGCAGCATCACCAGTGCCCATCAATGCAGCCTCACCAGCGCCCATGAAATGCAGCCTCACCAGCGCCCATCAATGCAGCCTACCATCACCCATCAATGCACCTCACCAGTGCCCATCAATGCAGTCTCACCAGCGCCCATGAAATGAAGCCTACCAGTGTTCATCAATGAATGTTTGCTTGCTTCCATTCATTCAGGAGTCAGGACACATTCACAGCCCCCCGCCACCGCTGCACCTCTGACACTATGTGTGAACAAATGCGCCGGCTGCCTGCTTGTGGTAGCACCGGCCCTGCTTCGATGATGCTTTGGTGTTGCTTCAATGGTGCCTCAGTGGTGCTTTGGTGGTGCTTCAGTGGTTCTATGATGCTTCAGTGGTGCTTCGATGATGGGTCGTCACTTCCGGATCCTTTATGTGACATCCTATTTGGTATACAGTATACAGAACGAGGTGTGGATCACACGCAGTCGCAATTCCAATATATCCACCGCACATGCTGTAGAAGACACCTCAGTGCCAAAAAATGTTTGTTACCTTTTTATACATTTTTTATTAAAACTTACTACACCATAAGAGTTCTATTTGTGTGTCCTTTGTGGAGTCTGGTGATGCTGCATATCATGGGCGAAGATGAGGCTGCATTGATGGCCGCTGGTGAGGTTGCATTGATGGGCACTAGTAGGCTGCATAGATGGGCACTGGTGAGGCTGCATTTCATGGGCGCTAGTAAGGCTGCATTGATGGGCACTGGTAGGCTGCATTGATGGGCACTGGTAGGCTGCATTTGAAGGGTGCTGGTGAGGCTGCATTTCATAGGTGCTGGTGAGGCTGCATTTCATAGGTGCTGGTGAGGCTGCATTGATGGGCACTGGTAGGCTGCATTTATAGGCAGTGGTTGGCTGCATTTGATGGAAGCTTCATTAAAGTACAGTGGTATATATGGGCATGGCAAAGGGGGTGGAACAGGGGTGGATTCAAGGGAGGCAGCAAAATTGGGTTTCACCTAGGGCAGTGATGGCAAACCTTGGCACTCCAGATGTTTTGGAACTACATTTCCCATGATGCTCATGTACTCTGCAGTGTAGTGTAGCATCATGGGAAATGTAGTTCAAAAACATCTGGAGTGCCAAGGTTCGCCATCACTGACCTAGGGTGTCAAAAATCCTTGGGCCAGCCCTGCAACAAAGCACCACTGAAGCATCATTAAAGCACCACGGAAGCATCATTGAAACACCACCAAAGCATCTTCGATGCACTACCGAAGCACCGCTGAAGCATCATCGAAGCACCACCAAAGTATCACCGAAGCACCACTGAAGCATCATCGAAGCACCACCAAAGTATCACCGAAGCACCACTGAAGCATCATTGAAACACCACCAAAGCATCTTCGATGCACTACCGAAGCACCGCTGAAGCATCATCGAAGCACCACCAAAGTATCACCGAAGCACCAAACACCAAAGCACCACTGAAGCATCATGGAAGCACCACCAAAGCATCATGGAAGCACCGTTGAAGCATGAAAAACACGTAAAAAAAGCATGTTGAGGCAGTAGACGCTTTAATGCTTGTTGAAGTCGAAGCAAGTGTAAACTAGCCCTTAGGCCCCGTACACACGACCAGTTTCCTCGGCAGAATTCAGCTTCCGACCGAGTTTCTGGCTGAATTCTGCCGAGGAAACTGGTCGTGTGTACACTTTCAGCCGAGGAAGCCGACGAGGAGCTCGGCGAGGAAATAGAGAACATGTTCTCTATTTCCTCGTTGTTCTATGGGAGCTCTCGTCCCGCCGAGCTCCTCGGCGGCTTCAGTGCTGAACTGGCCGAGGAACTCGATGTGTTTGGCACGTCGAGTTCCTCGGCCGTGTGTACGAGGCTTCAGTGTAACAGACTATTGACTATTTTTAACACTGGCAAGTTGGAGCGGGAGCCGTGCCTATGCAAATACAGACTTTAGAGAGTCATATTTGCATAGGATTTTTCAAGAGCCTCAGACGTTTCTGTCTGGAATATCATCGCTACATGACGGAATAGTCTGGCAGCTAATGGTTCCTTCTCGTCAATAGCCAACTTAGCTTAGTACTATTTTCATCACTACAGCTGGGCTTAAATAAAAAAAATAAAAAAACTATGTATTTTCCTAAAACATTTATCTCTGCTGGAACTCTTTAAAACAAAGCTCAGTATATAATCAGAATTCTTAGAAATACCTAGATCTTAGCTTCAGTTGTTTTTCTAATATCCATTTATCTAAGTCAAAGCTCTAAAAATAAGAAACCTTATATTAGGAGCAGAACGTATAAAAGTGGATCTAAGCTGACTCACCTGTGAAAGTAGGTCGGCTCAGCATGCAAATACAAAATAAGCAGCGTGCAGTCAGAAAACATATTGTGCTTGTACATATTCCATATATTATTCAAAAATCGAACATCCCCTGTAATCCGTAGTGAAGACCTTATTCCAAATCCAGCTAACCAGCGGGACTTTTTATTTGTTGGTGTGATAATGTTCTTTGTTTTATTTGTAGCTATGCTGAGAAGGGACTGTTAGGTTTGAGTAAAAAACTCAACTGTCAAGGGGGCTCCAGCATCTGCTTTAGGTACCTACTTAATTCAAAGTCTTTAATGCCCATGAATAGACGGTGCCTCCAGATGGTGGACTGGTGGGACCTCATTCCAGGTGTCGAGACAACTGTTCCCTCTACTCTAGCTAAACTTATCAAACGTAAGCAGTCGCAGCCTCCATCTAGTAGACATGTGCACACTGAAATATTTTGTTTTGTCATTTCGTTTTCGCCCGAAAAATACATTTATTTAGATACTCCCGAAATCTGTTTTTATTTATTTTGTTTTTCGTAAAAAAAAAAATGCATTCGTCCGAAAATCCAAATTAACTTCTTGAGGCCCGCGCTATAGCCGAATGACGGCTACAGCGCGGACCTGAATATCCAACTGGACGTCAATTGACGTCCGCCCCTTTGGGCGTTCCCCGCGCGCGCTCCCTTGGACACAGCCAATTACAGATCGCCGCGAACGGCCAATCAGAGTGGCCGTTTGCGATGTAAACATATGAGATCATCTCTCATTGCCGGTGCATTGCCACGAAATGAGATTTGCCATCGGATGAGATGGTCCGCCTCCATCACATCCTATTGGCTCACTCCTGTCACGTGACATATTTAAACGTCAAGTATCGACGCGAACATCAGTCTCAGCTAGGCTATCATAGGGAGAGGATCTCCTCTCCCTGTGATAGCTGAATCTGCACGGAGCTGGTGCACGGAGCTATTTGCGTAGTGCTGCGCCTGCGCACTACTACTTTACCTGCACCCGATGCTCTACTTTCTGTTCCCCGTTCCCTGAGCCTTAACGGGGGACGGGGAGTAGAGCTGCGGGCGCGGGGTGTAGTTAGCACTGGCGGGAGGCATGCTGACAGCGCTATCGGGCATTAGGATCCCGATAGCGCTGTGGATCTATCGCGCTCGTGGGGAGGCATGACAGCGCTATCGGGCAGAGGGATCCCGATATCGCTGTAGATCCCGAAGTGACATTGTAATGAAGGAGAACATTTATTAGCCTAGTAAATGCATGAGCTTCTGTGGCCCGATTCCGCTCTCGGAATCGGGCCACAGAGGCCATGTGAGCTCTGTGCACCAGCACCGTGCAGCTTCAGCTATCACAGGGAGAGGAGATCCTCTCCCTATGATAGCCTAGCTGAGACTGATGTTCGCGTCGATACTTGACGTTTAATTATGTCACGTGACAGGAGTGAGCCAATAGGATGTGATGGAGGCGGACCATCTCATCCGATGGCAAATCTCATTTCGTGGCAATGCACCGGCTCACACAGAGACAGCGTCCTGTCTCTGGAGAGGAGACCGAACTGTGTCTCTTGTACATAGGGACACAGATCGGTCACCTCCCCCAGTCACCCCCCTTCACCTACAGTTAGAACACTATATAGGGAATACATTTAACCCCTTCCTCACCCCCTAGTGTTAACCCCTTCAATGCCAGTCACATTTATACAGTAATTAGTGCATATTTATAGCACTGATCGCAGTATAAATGTGAATGGCGCCAAAAATGTGTCAAAAGTGTCCGACATAACGTCGCAGTTCCAATAAAAATCGCAGATCTCCGCCATTTCTAGTAAAAAAAATAAATAATAAAAAATAATAATTCTGTCCCCTATTTTGTAGGCGCTATAACTTTTGCGCTTATTGCGATTTTTTTTTTTACCAAAAATATGTAGAAGAATACGTATCGGCCTAAACTGAGAAAAAAAATGTGTTTTTTTTTTTTTTTAATTGGCATATTTATTATAGCAACAAGTAAAAAATATTGTATTTTTTTTTTTCAAAATTGTTGCTCTTTTTTGTTTATAGCGCAAAAAATAAAAACCGCACAGGCGATCAAATACCACCAAAAGAAAGCTCTACTTGTGTGGAAAAAAGGACGTCAATTTTGTTTGGGAGCCACGTCGCACGACCGCGCAATTGTCAGTTAAAGCGACGCAGTGCCGGAAGCTGAAATTTCACCTGGGCAGAAGGGGGGTATATGTGCCCAGTAAGCAAGTGGTTAAGGTCGAATCTGTCATTGAAGGCTTATGGTGTCTGTCGAATGTTCTAAAGCCTCGTACACACGACCGAGGAACTCGATGGGCGAAACACATAGTTTTCCTCGTCGAGTTCCTTGTTAGGCTTGTCGACGAACTCGAAATTACGAAATTACTAGTAATGGCGGTGATCTGCGATTTTTAGCGGTACTGCAACATTGCAGCGGACAGATCAAACACGTTTGACACATTTTTGGGACCATTGACATCTATACAGCGATCAGTGCTATAAAAATACACTGATTACTGTATAAATTTAACTGGATATTTATTATAGCAAAAAGTTAAAAATATTGTGTTTACCAAAAAATTTATTGTTTACCAAAACAAAAAGATGCAGCAGCTTAGGGCTACACATACAGTACGCCATAGCTAGCTGCAATGCTTTGTTTCATATCTGTGCCAGCAATTTTATGGCAGGTGGTACCATTGCCAAATGAGACCTATTTAAGTGAATAGGGCTGTGCCACAATTGCTCTGCAATCATTTTCTGATGAAGCCCATAAAATAGTAAAAGAACCCCTTTGTCGCCGAAACCCAAAATTTGTGTGTAGCTTGAAGTCCAACCCGAAACACTAATCAGCACCGGAATCCTGTCATCTATGGTTCCGGAGATAAGGGGCTCCTTGTGCAGCCTGTCAGAAGCTACATACAGAGCGGCCACTTTAACCACTTAAGCGCCGGACCATTTTGTTGCTAAATGACCAGGTCACTTTTCGCGATTCGGCACTGCGTCGCTTTAACCACTTAATGTTAAGTATGGCCGTTGTTCCCGCGTCAAAATTTGAAAAAGTGACGTCGTTTGCGTAAGTCGTCCGTGAATGGTGCTGGACGTCATTTACGTTAACGTCGAAACCAATGACGTCCTTGCGGCGTACTTTGGAGAAATGCACAATGGGAAATTCCACGGACGGCGCATGCGACATTCGGGGAAAAACGTCAATCACGTTGGGTCACAGTACATTTACATAAAACACGCCCCCCCTGATCCAAATTTGAATTAGGCGGGCTTACGCCGGCCAATTTACGCTACGCCGCCACAACTTACGGAGCAAGTGCTTTGAGAATACAGCACTTGCCCATCTAAGTTGCGGAGGCGTAACGTAAAGATACGCCGCTGGACGAGAATCTGGCCCTCTGTTTGCAGCAGACTGAGAGGATAAGCTCACAGGGCCAGATTCACGTAGGGCAGCGGCGGCGTAACGTATCGTAGATATGTTACACCGCCGCAATTTTTCATCGCAAGTGCCTGATTCACCAAGCACTTGCAATGAAAACTACGCCGGCGGCCTCCGGCGCAAGGCGGGCCAATTTAAATGGGCGTGTGCCATTTAAATTAGGCGCGCTCCCGCGCCGGACCTACTGCGCATGCTCCGTTTCTTAACTGCCGCCGTGCTTTGCGCACCCTGAAGTCATTTTTTCGAACGGCGACGCGCGTAGCCTAATTCCGTATTCCCGGACGGCTTACGCAAACGACGTTATTTTTTAAATTTTGACGCGGGAACGACGGCCATACTTTACACGGCAATACGATTGCTGTGTAAAGTTAAGGCACCAAAAAAAAACGACTAACTTTGCGACAGGAAACTAGACTAGCGGCGACGTAGCGAACGGGAAAAAACGTTGGGGATCACCGTAACTCCTAATTTGCATACCCGACGCTGGTTTACGACGCAAACTCCCCCCCAGTGGCGGCCGCGGTATTGCATCTTAAGATCCAACAGTGTAAAACAATTACACCTGTCGGATCTTATGGCTATCTATGCGTAACTGATTCTATGAATCAGTCGCATAGATAGAAACAGAGATACGACGGAGTATCAGGAGATACGCCGTCGTATGCCCTTTGTGAATCTGGCCCACAGTGCCTCTCCTCACTTCTTGTCAGAGGCACTGAGCTCAATGGACAGCTTGGTGTCTTGGACCAATGGTACAGATTTTGAAAATATAGTAAATTGCCTTAAAAACAATAAATAATAATTAATTGTATGTTACTTATGGTAATTAACCCCTTGCCAGAGGCGTTGCTAGGGGGGTGCGGTCCGCACCGGGTGACACCCGCTAGAGGGATCCTGTTTTTTTTTTTTTATTCTTTTTTTTTTTTTAGCTGACATGCCTGCCCTGTGCAATCCTAGCCTGCCCTGTACCACCCCAGCCTGCTCTGTGCCACCCCAGCCTGCCCTGTACTACCCCAGCCTGCCCTGTACCACCCAGCCTGCCCTGTGCCACCACAGCCTGCCCGGTACCACCCCAACCTGCCCTGTGCCACCCTAACTTGCCCTATACCACCCCAAACTGCCCTATGCAACCCTAACTTGCCCTATACCACCCCAACCTGCCCTGTGCCACCCTAACTTGCCCTATACCACCCCAACCTGCCCTATGCAACCCTAACTTGCCCTGTACCACCCCAAACTACCCTATATCACCCCAACATGCCCTATACCACCTTAACCTGTCCTATACCACCCCACTACACCCACTAACTAACTAACGCCCACTAACACGCAGCTCCTTTCTCTATATGCAACGTAGAGAGCGTCCTGACTCTCCTGTAGTCTTAGGCCTTGTACACACGATCGGTTAACCAGAGGACAATGGTCTGATGGACCGTTTTCATCAGTCAAAAACAATCGTGTGTGGGCCCCATAGGTTATTTAACCATCGGTTAAAAAAAAAGCCAACTTGTTTTAAATGTTAAAAATCCATGCATGCTCAGAATCAAGTCGACGCATGCTTGGAAGTATTGAACTTCATTTTTTTCAGCACGTCGTTGTGTTTTACGTGACCGCGTTCTGACACAATCGTTTTTTTAACCGATGGTGTGTAGGCGCGACTGACCATCAGTCAGTTTTCATTGGTTAACCGATGAAAACGGTCCATCGGTCCGTTTTCATCGGATGGACTGATTGTGTGTACGAGGCTTAAGGGAGGGGGCGAGCACGGCACTCCACACCAGGGAGAAAGCCTTGCATTACTGTGTGGAGTTACAGACAGAAGAACAGGAAGTGAGGATTTCTCAGAAGAAATAAGGACAAAATTGAAGGATGAGGTAAGTGAAGGAGGACTGCACTAAGGTAAAAGAAGTTATTTAGGGGAAGATTTTTTAACTTTACAACCCCTTTCAATTGCGTTTTCAGTTTGTGGTTCCTACCAGTTTAGTTTTGCTTATAGTAACCATTAAGTATCTCCTTAGTAGACTTTGCCCTGGTTCATTATACCTTGATCTGATTTTTTTTACTTCTCTATAACCAGTTTCGGCCATTCATGCCTGAGTGAGATTTTTTCTTTCTCTTCGAGATCTGCAGACCGGCATGTAAAGCGTTATATTATATTATTTTGAATACTCCTTTTTATGTCCTAAACATGTTTTTTAATAGGCATTCAATACACCTTTTTCTTTGTAAGTTCTAATCCCTAGCCAATGATGATAACATTAATTACAAATAATATAAAAGGGACTTAATATCCCTCAAAAATGAACCAAAGCCTTTTAACGCCATAAGAGGTGCAAAGCCTGATTTTATTCTTTCACAAGAAACCCATTTTACTTCTAATTCTCATCCCTCCCACTTCCGTGAATAACATAAAAGACGTTACTTTCAAGTCACAATACTTCTGAACATTATGACACTCATTCATCATAGTTGACCCTTTTTGAGGCCCATAAGACTGACGGAGAATCAAAAGAAGCCGGTATGTTCTGAAAAGTTGGTTCACAAAGTCTTGAAAGGTTTATCATTGTTAAAGTCTGTGTTTTGTCAGTAAATCAGCCTGAGTCTTTCACATACATGATCAGAATCAGATATTGATCACTTAAAGGCACATCATCTTTAGGTAGCTAAAAATGAACATCTATCCATTTTAAAATGTTAAACACGAGAGTCCATGTTAACAGTAGGCACCAAAGTCTGTGCGGTATTATCTTTAATATCCTTGTACATCTATTCAGGTCTTTTTCAGCGTGAAGGCAAGAAAACACAGTTCCCGCTTCTCTAGCACTGAATGTATTGTAATGGCAAAGGGTGCTGAGAGGGGGGGGGGGTCTGGGGGTGTCTAAGGGAGGGGTTTATTATTTCTGACTGCTGGAGGGTCTATTGATGCTGACTGCTGGGGAATCTATTGTTATTGGAGGGAATCTTTTGTTGCTGGGGAGGTCTTTTGTTGCTGAGGAGGTCTAGGTTTGTTGGAGGTGATCTATTGTTGCTGGGGGGACGGGGGTATTATGTTGCAGGAGGGATAGCTATATACCTGTGCAGAGTGGACATCACCCTCATTGGTTGAGGAACATTCCAAAAGGCCAATTTATGCGCATACGTCGCAACTGCACACACGATAAAGATTATGAGATCCAATCGTCAATTATTGCAGAACGCTTCATGGAAAAAGGGTACAAACATGATACTTTAGAACAAATCAGAGAAGTTGTGGGGAAGAACTCTCAGGAGTCATTGTTACAACCTAAAAATAAAAATCCTGACAAGAAGCATGAATGGGGATTTATATCCCAATATCATGAGCAATATAAGGAAGTGGAGAACATCTTCAGGAAACACTGGAACATCTTAATCATGGACAAAATACTCAAACCAACCTTACCTGAAGTACCAACCTTCATTTATAGGAAGACGCCATCATTTGGAGACCAGGTGGTTAAAAAGGTCCTTGATCAACCAAAACCATTACAGATGTTCTGGGACCAAAAGGGTTTCCATGCATGCCGTCGCTGCAAAGCTTGCCAACAGGTATCCACCCACCTACGAGGCCTTACGAGTTTCACTTCTACAGCCAATGGTAGACAGTTTCAAATTAAGGAATGTATAACTTGTGCGTCCACACATGTAGTTTACGCTTTGGAGTGCCCCTGTGGCCTTATGTACATAGGCCGTACCAAACGTACCTTAGGAAAAAGGGTTTCGGAACACATATATAATATTAAGACTGGCTATGAGGACCATAGCGTGTCGTTACACTTCCTTAAAAAACATAACCAAGACCCTATAGGCCTAAAATTCTGGGGGGTGGATAAAATTCATCCAAAATGGCGAGGTGCCAATATGGTACGGGAAATTTCCAAGTCCGAAACAAAATGGATATTTCTCACGAACACTTTAAGCCCTAAGGGGTTAAACATAGAACTAGACCTCAACTGTTTCATCAGTAACCATTAAAAATACACTAGAGATCCTGCATTCTAAAATATAGAATTATTCACCTTGTATTACCTTTTTCCGCTAGATACTATTAAAAGTTAGGGCATACCTTGGCGTGAATATAGAAGATATGCCTAGCAGGAAGGGTAAATTCATCTCATGATACCTAATTAGTAGGGTGGCCAATTAGAGAGAATATAATTATGACCACTTTTACCAGTAGGTAGGGAGGGCAGTTATATGGCCCATACCTTTTTATGTCCTTTGTGTATATTATGTTTGAGATATTTATACCCAACACAATTTTTAATATTCACTTTGAATTCATATTTTTACATTTAATTTTATTTTTATATTTATGTATATTTATATTATTTTATGGTAAGAAACATATAGATGAGGATTGAGTATCAATGCATTTTTAATGGAAACATTGGTTATCGTGTACTTTACTCTCGGTTTTATTATATATATTTAGATATATTACATATGAGATAGTCATTGGTGTGTCTCCCCAGTAGCCTTTGATGTTTATTCTGTAAGGCTGCACAGTTAAGCTTGGAAGGTACCATGAATATCCTGGCTTGCTATGCATTTCATTTGGTGGCAGAATGTACATTAGGTTAAACATAAGAGGGAGCGCACTATGAACATTGACCAGTGGGGGCGCAGTGAGCTTATACTAGACAGCAAATAAACAACGCAGCTATCAGCTGGAGAAGTGACGTCAGTCAGGTCTGTCCAAACTGCAGCTATCAACACAGGGCGTCCCCGGCACTCATTTAACATTCAGCCGACGTCATGTAGAGGGCGGGCGGCTTGAATGAATAGACGCTACAAATACGGTTCGTTCACGACACGTGGCCACGCCCTCTGAAGACGTGACATCCAATCACGAAACGCGTCAGGGCGTGACCACGTGATCGAATCGTCCAATCAGGTGTGCGGGATCCCGGGACTCACGGCGTCAGGAGGAGGAATCCCCAGGCAGCTAAACACAGTGAGAGCCTGCTAACCTAAGCGATTGTGACACAGCGCCATATTTGATTTTAAATCTGTAAGCATAACATTGAAGAGCACTTATATTTTGTAAAAATAAATGGTTTTACACTATGTGGAGTTTTCTCTCATCCTTACATGAATACATCCATTTGAGCACCACCAGAGGCCATTAGGTGTCAGTAGAAGGACGGAGGAGAGATCCAGCTGTACCTGAACATACTGTGAAAGACAGCCAGTGATTCGTGCCTATTGTTAAACATCTATCTGGTGAGTGAGGTCCCCTAGGGGATCCCTACGTGTCAAATGTGTACAACAGTACAGTTATAGCAGAAGCGTTTTTTCCAGCAGTACTTTTGTAGGACTGATAGAAGAACTTTACGTTTCTGTCTATGACAGTATCTCAGACATCCATCATTGTCTGAAGATTTTTAAGGAGTTTAATTACACTGAGGACTTTGTGATTATTTTTTCCTTTTGTGATCTATTGAGTTTATCTATGTGGTAATACATATTTCCCATTAGAGACTTGCAATCTTATACATTTATTTTTTTAGCAGGATGTGGTAACGCATTTATTTTTTTAGGCACAGAGAACCTAAAATAAGCGCTGTTAATGTTTATCTTTATTGATGTTTGAGACCATTGATAGTATAGGCATATTTGAATCAGGAGGGATATACTATTAAGGGAGGGGTATGTTATTGTTGACTGCTGGAGGCAGGGCCAGCTTTTGGGGTGTGCGAGCTGTGCGGCCGCACAGGGCGCCATGGGCAACAGTGGCGCCGTGCGGCCATCACAGCTTGCAGAATGTGAGTCGCAGTAGCGTAGCATGAGTGTGGCCTAGGCCCCGGACGCAAGATTTGGGGGGATGCAATCCCGCGCCAGTATGTGTCACCGGCGCTACATTATCATAATTTTAAGTTCCGTGACCCCACGGTCCAGCTGTCATGCTTAGTGTCAGGCCGGCCCCTGGCGCCCTGTGATTGGGTCAAGTGGTCATGTGCAGCGGGCGGGGCTGGCCTGGCCTATCCTCAATCGCGGGGAGCAGGGCTGGCTGGCCATGTGTGTATTGTGTAGTGGTCTGTGTGTGGTGGCCAGTGTGTATTGTGTAGTGTTCTGTGGGTAGTGTATTGTGTAGCGGTCAGTGGGTGTATTGTGTAGCAGTCAGTGTGTGTATTGTGTAGCGGTCAGTGTGTGTATTGTGTAGTGGTCAGTGTGTATTGTGTAGTGGTCTGTGGGTAGTGTATTGTGTAGCGGTCAGTGTGTATTGTGTAGAGGTCAGTGTGTATTGTTTAGCGGTCAGTGTGTAGTGGTCTGTGGGTAGTATATTGTGTAGCGGTCAGTGTGTAGCAGTCTGGGGGGGAGGGGGGCGCCACAGGATTAGCTTGCATAGGGCGCCTGAACACCTAGGGCCGGCCCTGGCTGGAGGGTCTATTGATGCTGACTGCTGGGGAATCTATTGTTATTGGAGGAATCTATTGTTGCTGGGGAGGTCTTTTGTTGCTGGGGAAGTCTATGGTTGCTTGGGGTGATCTCTTGCAGAAGGAATCTACTGTTAAGGGAGGGGGAACCTATTGCTGACTGCTGGAGGGTCTATTGATGCTGAATAATCGGGAATCTATTGTTTAAATCAGTGGTCTCCAAACTGCGGCCCGCTGCTTGCCTTTATCCGGCCCTTGGGGCACTATACATCCCACTGATACGAGACACTATTTTGCCATCTGACACCGACAATGGAGCACCATTTCTCCCACTGACACAACTAATACAGCACTATTCCTCCCTATGATACCAGCAATGGGGCACTATTCCTCCCTCTAATACCAGCTGTTTACTAACAATTATGCCAGGAAAATTTCCACTCTCGCTGGCCAAAGTCCGGCCCTCCAAGAGTCTGAGGGACAATAAACTGTCCCTTTGTTTAGAATGTTTGGAGACCCCTGGTTTGAATTCTAGTTCCATATTCCAATCAAGATGGCTGAAGATCAGCACCCTGGAGAAGCCAGGGGAAGATCCCCTTACCAACAAGGAATCTCATGGGCGTGGGATCATTGAAGCAGAGGTAGGTATTATGGAATTTAGTTTTAGCCCCACCCCCACCTGGTGAAAACCACTGTCCCTTGTCACCCAACCTTTAGGAGCCTCTGTTGGTATTCTAAGTATTGACATGGGGCAAGGTTTGGTGTTGGAGGACAAAGCTTGTGTTTGAATGTTATGCCTCATACACACGACCGGTTTTCCTGTCAGGAAAAAAAAACAATGTTTTTCCCGACGTGATTCCTCTCCAGTCTGCCTTTCATACAGACGTTCATGCCAAATCCCGCCCAACCAAAGCGCGGTGACGTACAACACGTACGACGGCACTATAAAGGGGAAGTTCCATTCAAATGGCGCCACCCTTTGGGCTGCTTTTGCTGATCCTCGTGTTAGTAAAAGTTTGATGAGAGACGATTCACGCTTTTCAGCCTTGTGTTTTTCAGTCTGGTACGGCGTGACAAATGTGGTATCTCCATTACGAAGGCTAGTTTTACCAGAACGAGCGCTCCCGTCTCATACTTGATTCTGAGCATGCACGTTTTTTTCCCCTTGGAAAAGCATACACACAAGCGGTTTTCGCGTCAGGAAAAAGACCGCCGGGAATCACGACGGGAAAAAAGAGCTGGTTCTAATTTTTTGGTGGGCAGTTTTCTCGTCGGGAAAACTGCTATGGAGCATGTGTACATGGCATCAAAGTTGTGTTCTATATAAAATGTATGTAGCGTTTCTTTTTTCAAAATTAGGACTGTGGAAATTAACTATTAATTCATCGTTAATTTTTTTGATCGATCAAAATTCTTTTGATCGGTACTCACCTCTCTACCGGCTTCCGGGTCTTCAGGGAGTTCCGTCTGAGATCCAGTGACGTCACGGACACCGGCGGGGCTTGCCGTGTCCATCTGAAGGGCTCCTTTGCTGTGCCTTCATATCTGCATGCCGGCGGGACCTTACTATCTGCCACACGCAAGGGCTGTTACACTTCCCTCTATCACTTCCCTCTATCAACCTGGGATTCTACAGCCATCCACTGGGAGTTGTGATAGTTCCCTTCATTGGACATCTACATGCCGACGGACTGATGTTAACCCCTCCCCATCTGGATTCAGCAGTGGTATCGTTGTACACATTTTTAGACCAGTATCATACTTAGCTACATGTTTTTATGACTGCTTTTGCTACCGCTTGGTATTACTCGCACCATTTTTACAGTTTATGTAGCTACGTCGATTTTATCTCCAGTGCAATATTTATTTTCTTACCTACTTGAAGACTATAAAAGTTTTAATGCTATTCCCATCGAGCGCTGCCTTTGTGTGTTTTTTGTATCCTGCTATCCATTTTTCCAGTGGTTGGAAGCTGCACTGGGAATCAGCCTGCAAGGAGATCAGCTAAAAGTAGTTGGATCTGTATGTGCATTATAATTAATCGAAATTAGTCAATTAATCGATAAAAAAAAAATCAATTAATCGAACACGAAAATTTTAATCAGTAACAGCCGTATTCAAAATACAAATATTATAAACAGTAAACTAGATAGATATATAGATAGAGAGATAGAGAGATAGACAGCAATCTACAGTTTTTCATAGCTATCTATTTAAAGCGCGTGATCCAATTTACAATTATTTCTTTTCGCTTTTTTTTCCTTTTGGTGACACCATGGATTCCTATTCCTTAGCTGTATTAGGGTTTGCTTAAGCAGATATGAAGTGTAATATGCAAATAGTTCTAATTGGACTGCTAATAGAGCATGTCTCTGTTGTTTTTTTGCACGGAGTTTTATGCCTATGTAATCAGTGCAGACAGCCGTTAAGTAAATGAAGAAGCAACTAACAATGTCAGAAAAAAGACCGGGCGGTTCCAGCTGACACTACCCTAATCTTCCAGGACCCATTAAATGGCAGTTTCAACGCATTACCTACCATAACATCCTTGAATATCAGTGATTTTATTTGCAGCATCAAACATTCCATTTCACGCCCCATTAAGAGTGGGATCCTGAGCTTTTTGACGCAGCTAAACATTTTACTAACTACCTGGACTAAGTAACCAATTAACTTTTGGAGACAATACGGCCAATTAAGCGCGGAAAGGTAAGGCCGTCATCCCCCACTAAAACTGAATTTCCTATATTTTTTTTTTCTCCCTTCTCTTCTATCTGATGGTGCTTCTTGTCTCACTTGAGCTGCTAATAGAGTCACAAACCCCATTAACCCCTTCAATGAAGGATAATAGGAAAGTTCATAGGATCTCCTTTTTGAAGAGCGTGCCTGCTGAAATAGGCCCTTGAGGGCCACTAATTCACCTAACTGCTCCCTGTCACAGTTTGCTAAGTAATACAGAGATTGGCATGGTACAGTAACTGGTATACAGGACACTAGGTTTCCCAGTTGTAACAGGCACAGGCTTTTATTTTGAAAGAAATGTACCATATAGGAATATATTGCCCCATAAAACAGATACAGCCAGTAGAGAAGCAGTAGGGGTAACATAGGCAGAAACCTCCACTGGGCCCATGTGTCTCTAACTGCAGGCTGCTGCTTATCTTGCTTGGAATATCATTTTGTAATGTATTCTCCCTCTCCAGGCGCAATATTACTAGGCAGAACTTACAGAATATACAGTACTGGCCCATATAGAATATTGCATTGGGATCAGTAGAGTATTTAGGTTTTGTGCTGCCCTACACCTGACTAAACCTGTGCACCCCCAATTTAAATATGACCCACCCCTTCCTGTGAAGGCCACAACCCTTTCTGGTTAAGACCCGCCCTGAAATTTTTGAACAGGGACACTCGTTCTGAGGGCCTGGGGGGCAATAGATTTCCTTAATTTGCATTGATTTCCTTTTACTTCCTGTTTGGCTATGGGGCAGGAAACAGTAACAGTGTAGCGCAAGCCGGCGAGGACTCTTTCCATGTTGCCCCCCCTGCAGAGTGCTGCCCTAGGCCAGGATACAGCATTGATTGGGATTAGGTGAATGCTTAGTGCTCTGGTTCACTTTCTGATCTATGATCTGCCCCCTGCTATATCACTGACCTAGTCTCAAAATACCAACCTAATCGTTCTCTTCGTTCTTCACAAGCTCTCTAGCTCTCTCATCACCTCCTCTCACGCTTGCCTCCAGGACTTTTCCAGAGCCTCTCTAAGCCTATGGAATTCCTTACCCCAATCTGTCCCCTTATCTCCTACTCTATTAGCTTTTAGACAATCCCTGAAAACCCTTTTCAGAGAAGCATACCCAACCCACACTTAACAACTATATTTTCATCTTGTCAGTCTGATCATCCCCCACAGCTACTACCCTTTGTTCCACTTGACCCTCCCTTCTAGATTGTAAGCTCTAGCGTGCAGGGCCCTCTGATTCCTCCTGTATTGAATTGTATTGTAATTGTACTGTCTTCCCCGATGTTGTAAAGTGCTGCGCAAACTGTTGATGATATATAAATCCTGTATAATAATAATGTATCCGCATCTCTGTATCATGGCTTTTGTATCATTGTATCATGATCTACTTATCCATACCATAGTACCCAGAATTTCCTGTGTGTCCTTTCTCAAGACATTACACTTCTACCCTGGTAAGAGGAGAGGAGGTAAAAAGCCTGACGGTGAAAAAAGTGCAAAGGCACCCAGTGTGGTATGTCCAAGGATGGGTCAGAGTCATCAAGCTTTATTTCACCAAAATATTGAAAAATAGTGTAGCGCTAATGCTGTGAAAAAAGTGCATGTGAGTACTGGTGAGTGTACCCAAAACACAAAAATAGTAGGAAAAAACAAAGGATCACAGAATGGAAAATAATATGAATAACCTGGTATGTGTAACACAAATTAAAATAAATCCAGTGACAAAATAAACAAGTGAATATTGAGTTTGGACACAAAATAAAGTCCACAGAGTCAAAGAGGATTGGTAGGTCCTCTTCCAAATCGGGATGGCACCATATACTTGAATGAAGAGATATGGAGTTGCCTGTGGTTACTTCTAAAACTTCTCAGAGATAAATAAGTTGGATGCTGGGGAGGGCATACCTCCCAATTGTCCCTGATTTTGAGGGACTGTTCCTGAGCAATGTCCCTCTTTCCCCCTCATTTGTCCCTCATTTTGGTCTGATCTATATAGATGCATATAAAATGCACTATTTATTTTTCAAAAAGTGTTTCCCAGTGCTAAACCTTTCATCCCAATTCTTGATTGCTGTGTTGGCAAATTTTAAAAGCCAATATAAAGGAATAGTAGTGCTAAAAGCCCTTGTGGATTTAATTAACCTTTTTTTGTTTATTCTCCTTTAAAGGGGTGTGGCAGGGGGCGTGCCCTATGTCTACATACATTTGCTGGTAGGTGTCCCTCATTCCTATCTCAAAATGTTGGGAGGTATGGCTGTGCGTGTCACATAGTAATGTCTTAGTTGACTTATGGTGGCCCCAGGTAAATGTTGGCCATTTTCTGAACAAAAAATGAGCTCACACTTGCTATTGGTGATTAGACATGTGCACGCTGAAATATTATTATATAATATTATAATAATATATAATTCTAATGTTGTATGACACTAGTAATAATTATATTTATAAATTATTATTACTAGTCAACCAACATTTGAATTCTTCTATAGCCTATGGTCCAAGCATTTGACCGGAAATGTACGATTGCGGCGTTGTACAGTTTAGCTGCTTGTCGAATCTTCCTAGAACATTCGACAGACACCATAAGCCTTCAATGAGAGATTCGACGTTTGTATGTTTTTTGCTGCTTCGTCAAATCTTCGTTGTTCATGTCGAATGGTCTACCCCAACACTGTCTCTATAATGTCGAATCTTTCCTCTCTATGTAGAATAATCTTGGACTAATAGAGTTAGGTTAGGCACATTCGACCGCAGGTTCGATAGACACAGATCGCTATTGTCACTGTCATGTCGAATCTTCCATCTATATCGAACTGTTGTCACAACAAAAAGGAAAAAAAAGTATTTTTTATGTCGGATCTTTCGGATTTTGGATTCTGCATTTTCGTTTTCGTTTGTTAAAATAATAACGAAAATACCCAAAATTCGGACGAAAATGCATTCGGACGAAAACGAATGCACGTGTCTATTAGTGATACAGAGGATCCACTACAACCTTTGACACTGTGTTTTACTATCATGGAAGCCCAGCTTTGATGTCTCTTTTTGTCTCTCTTTATTCTGTTCAAGTTATGTGTTCTTCCAGCTTTACAATAGAAATCACATCATGCTACACACTTTCTATTTACATATCTTATAGCTATATATGCAGAGCTATTATTATTTCTGTACTTTATATGCCACGGGATCAATTGGGATTTGGAACCAGTAAAAAGGTGCCTCTGTTGTCGCTATGTAAGCCTCGGGAATGTCTCTCCTGGGTGTCATGAACAGCAGGCAAGTGGTTAAATGATCCAGACCTCCATTATAATCAGTCTGCATGCTAATTTCCAGCTTTTCAAAGATATTTCCTGCATTGTTACAATATTGACTTTTTGTCTTTCCTAACTACCCAGTTCCAGACCTTGCTATATCCCTGATCAGATAGATGTATCTTATTAATATGCTTGGTCAGACCTGCAAAGATAACATTCAAAGCCCTTCTAGTCCAACTTAATTCCTCCTGTGTACATTTGCAAAATACACAGTCGATGTTATGTGGCATCAGCTTACTGATCTCAATGTGTTATTCCCATTGAATAATCTCATAACGTGATGTTTACTTTCTATGGCAAAAGATCATGAGAGCAATCCTTGCAGAAAATAATTAGAATAACTTTACATTATATTCTCACCTATGTTCGTAGGACTGTGGAAATAATAGTTAAACGTACACAGTTAGTAAATACACTACATTTCAATGTACGGGTGATAATGCTACAAAAAATTTATAATGGAAGTGACCTAATAATTTATAAAAGGTACATGTAACATCTAAACTATGTTTTTTTAAATCAACAAGCAGTTAATATAATATTAAAGTAAGGCCTCGTACACACGACCGTTTTCCTCTGCAAAATCTATCAAGAAAAATCCTGGTAGAGCATTTTTGCTGAGAAAAACGGTCGTGTGTATGTTTTTCGTCTGGAAAACTGTCGTGGATCTCGATGAGAAAAAAAGAGAACATGCTCTCTTTTTTCTCGTCGGGAGTCTCAATTTCCTTCTGTTTCTCGTCGGGCTGGTTTACGACGAGAAACACGTTCGTGTGTATGCTTAGAAACCCGTGCATGCTCAGAATAAAGTATGAGACGGGAGCGCACCTTCGGTAAAAGTAGAGTTCGTAATGGAGATAGCACATTCCTCACGCTGTAACAGACTGAAAAGTGCAAATCGCCTCTCACCAAACTCTTACTTAACACGCAGTAACATGAGATTAGCAAAAGCAGCCCCAAGGGTGGCACCAGTGGAATCAAACTTCCCCTTTATAGTGCCGTCGTACGTGTTGTACGTCATCGCGTTTGAGAACGACAAGTGTGTATTCAAGGAAAGCTTGACAAGAACCTCGTCGAGGAAAACAACGTTTCTTTTACGACGAGAATCTCGGTCGTGTGTACGAGGCCCAATGCTTGTTTTCAGTAATTAAAGCCTTTTTTAAGGGCTTGGATTTGCTGTCTGTGTCCCTGTGGGTTGGTTTCTTCTTACTATCCCCCTATCTCTAGAAAGGAAAATGGGATGGCAACAGGAATAAGAACTTTTTAGTAAAAATTTTAGAACGTGACCAGGTATTTATTGATGTATGTGTCCCATTGGGAAGATTTCATCTTAATTACAAAGGAGAGGGAGACAAAAATACCCAAATACCCCACATTTGGGTTCTGGGGGGCAGTACCTTCAAAATGAAGCCAAGTTTAAGATCCAGCAGCAGGAAGAAGGTCCTGATTCCTCTATACAGATATGTAAATCACTAGAGGGGTCACCAGCAGAAGGTTGGAAGCAGTGTTGCCAACCATCTGTATTTTTACTGGCAGCCAGTAAAAAACTGGCACTTTTCTCCTGCCAGTAAATGCCAGTAAAGAGGAAAGGTTGCAAGTAAAACATATGGCTGCGATGCTTGGCTTGGAATTGGGTCCAGAGCTGGCAAGGATCATCCAAATGCCTGCTACAGTGTGTTTGGGTGGTACCGACGGGGGGCCTGGTGGAGACAGTGCCTGAGCATGTTGTGTGATGTCATGGTGCAAGGAAGCCGACCCGAGCGGACAGATTCTCGTGTGTGGGTCTGTGGGAGGGGAGCAAGGCAAGATGGGAGCAGGCCTGTCAGTGCTGTTTGGACTGGAGGGGGACTGAGAGGACCACATGGTATGGATAGAGACTGTCACTGTGACTCAGAATGGGACGTGTCAATGATTTGTGCTGCTGAACACTGCTGTCAGTGTCACTATGTGTCAGGAACGTTACTTACCGAGGCCGAGATGCTGAGGGCGGCTCACCTTTGCGACCCTGTGCAGACCACTCCCTGGAGTTAGAACAGAGGAGGGACGGCACAAGGAGGCACCTGTGCCGGGAACTGGTAGGCAGACTTGGTGCAGCTGACGAAAACAGGGCAGGTGCAGAGGACTGGAGACAGTCGTTGATCAGGCAGGAACAGGCAGGTAAGTCCAGAAGGGATCAACAGGAAACAAAGGCAAATCCGGGTCACAGGCCGTGGGTCAGGAGTTGGAGAGATCAGAGGAAGTCCGTGAGAGCAAGCCAAGGTCAAGGGGCAGGAGACAACAGCAAATCCGATAAGCAGGCAGGGGTCAAGTGTAGGAGATGGCAGAGAATCGTCAAGGTCCAATCCGGGTCAAGCAGGTCTGGGTATACAGGTTTCCAAGGTTCTCTCACAGGGTAAAGCTGACAACGAACCAGCCACTAGCAGAGGGGAAGGGGCTGGCTTAAATAGGCCGCACTGGCCACTGATTGGTCCACAGAAAGTACAGGTTCAGCACCAGGCTCAAATGGATAGCAAGCAAAGTAATACTTGAGCAGTGGCTCAGAGGCAAAGAGCCGGACTCACAATGGACAGGTCCCAGGTTCAATTCCACCCAGAGCCAACTGGGGAAATGTGACCGCAAAGGGCAGTGCCCTGACAGTGCCCCCCCCCCTAGGGGCGGACTCCGGACGCCCAAACTGTCCACTAGTTCCGGATGCTCCTGATGGATCAAACAGGGAGCATGTAGATCTTTACTTTTTCTTTTTTGGCTTTTTTGATCCTGAAGTTCTGGTAGGGGGCGCCCTCCTTGCTTGTAAGGCCTGTTCAAATATAACCAGATCCTGTTTACGGACCATAGTACCATCCGAGGCATACGTGCAGTCTGGAGGGAGAACTTCAACTGGGGACACAGAAACTGAGGACATAAGAACTGGGACTGAAGACTCTGGGACTGAAGACTCTGGGACTGAAGACTCTGGGACTGAAGACTCTGGGACTGAAGACACTGGAACTGAAGACACTGGAACTGAAGACACTGGAACTGAAGACACTGGGACTGAAGACACTGGGACTGAAGACACTAGAACTGAAGACACTGGAACTGAAGACACTGGAACTGAAGACACTGGAAAGGTAGGTACAGATTCTGGGGCATAGAAAAAACTTCCAATAGTACCCACTTGAAGAAGTTTTGGCTGAGGTGGGCGAGTTGGGCAAAGCGATATAAGGTGCCCGCTAGCACCACAATAAAAGCAAAGTCCATGGGCTCTTCTCCGCTCTCTTTCTGCCATAGATAGGCTGGACCGGATGACCCCGATCTGCATAGGTTCTTCCTCCTCCAAGGTAGGCGTGTGAGCATCCACAGAGATATCAAGACCTTGTGATGGGGAAACTTCCAGGCTGGGCACATACGGAGTCTCATAGTTTGGCACACACTGGGCTGGCTGGAGGTCATAACCGTACTGGGGCTTCCTATCCTTGGGTACCCGTAGGCCTCGTGAATTAAGAGCAGACCTGGGAGTGCTGGTCCTCTTGGAAGCAGGGATATATGAGTCCAGAGCAGACATGAACGTCTCCCAGCTGTCCAAGACTGGACTCTTTTCCTGCAACAGCAGATGAGCCCACGATTTGATCTGCCCTGTTAGCAAATTGATGGAGGCTCGAACCTTAATATAATCCGTGGCATAGGTCCTAGGTCTGAGGGTGAACAACAGCTCACAATCGGTTCGAAAGCACAGGAAGGATGCACGGTTCCCATCGAATTTTTCTGGCATAAGAACAAATGGCTCATAATATACAGGTTCCGGGGCTGGGCGTGTTGTCTCTTTAAATTTTTGGACCTCCTGTTGTAATTCCTGAATAATATGGTTCAGGCTGGAGACTTGCAGAGCCAGGGAGGAGAGCATCTTGTATAAGTCTGAGGCAACCGTCAAAACAGACACCTGTTGACACAGGTTTTCAAGGGGTGAGCATGCCCTGTCGGCCTCAGACATAAGGACTGGTTCGTAATGTCAGGAACGTTACTTACCGAGGCCGAGATGCTGAGGGCGGCTCACCTTTGCGACCCTGTGCAGACCACTCCCTGGAGTTAGAACAGAGGAGGGACGGCACAAGGAGGCACCTGTGCCGGGAACTGGTAGGCAGACTTGGTGCAGCTGACGAAAACAGGGCAGGTGCAGAGGACTGGAGACAGTCGTTGATCAGGCAGGAACAGGCAGGTAAGTCCAGAAGGGATCAACAGGAAACAAAGGCAAATCCGGGTCACAGGCCGTGGGTCAGGAGTTGGAGAGATCAGAGGAAGTCCGTGAGAGCAAGCCAAGGTCAAGGGGCAGGAGACAACAGCAAATCCGATAAGCAGGCAGGGGTCAAGTGTAGGAGATGGCAGAGAATCGTCAAGGTCCAATCCGGGTCAAGCAGGTCTGGGTATACAGGTTTCCAAGGTTCTCTCACAGGGTAAAGCTGACAACGAACCAGCCACTAGCAGAGGGGAAGGGGCTGGCTTAAATAGGCCGCACTGGCCACTGATTGGTCCACAGAAAGTACAGGTTCAGCACCAGGCTCAAATGGATAGCAAGCAAAGTAATACTTGAGCAGTGGCTCAGAGGCAAAGAGCCGGACTCACAATGGGCAGGTCCCAGGTTCAATTCCACCCAGAGCCAACTGGGGAAATGTGACCGCAAAGGGCAGTGCCCTGACACTATGAGAGTCCATTTCATGTGTGTCGCCCATTCTAATTTCCTGTCCCTTGTACTTATTTGTAGCCTAAATACTAAAATTCGAACTTACAACTGTAATTTTGTAACTTTTGGAAAAGCCAGTAAAAACGTGGCTGTGTCAGTAAATTTTGGGTGTTGTGTCAGTAAATTTCAATCTGGTAGGTGGGCAACACTGGTTGGAAGTCCTTATCCTGTATATAGATCCTTAGTTGTCACTAGAGTGATCACCAGTAGGAGGAAGGAGCTCCTGATTCCCCTTTATAGATCTTTATATCACTAGAGGGATCACCAGTAGGAGGAAGGAGGTCCTGATTCCCCTTTATAGATCTTTATGTCACTAGAGGGATCACCAGTAGGAGGAAGGAGGTCCTGATTCCTCTATATCGATTCTTAATTATCACCAGAGGGGTTACCAGCAGAAGGAAGAAAGTCCTGATCCCTCTATATAGATCTTTAGTTATCACTAGAGGGATCACCAGTAGGAGGAAGGGGGTCCCAATTCCTCTATATGGATCTTTATATCACTAGAGGGGTCACCAGCTGGAAGAAAGAGGTCCTGATTCCCGTATATTGATCTTTAGTCAGACCTTATTTAGAATACTGTGTCCAGTTCTGGAGACTTCACTTACAAAAACATATTGATAAGATAGAATGAGTCCAGAGACGGGGGAAAAAATGGTGAGAGGTCTGAGGGATAAAACATTTCAGGAGAGACTGCAGGAACTTAAAGCGGAGGTTCACCCAAAAATCCACTTTTTGACATTAGCTGTAACATACTGCTAACATCTGCAGTATGCTGTTTTTTTTTTTTTTTTTTCCCTTGTACTTATCGTTATATGAGCCCTTGTTTTCCGGCTCCGAGCGGGAAATCCTGCGGGGAATGGGCGTTTTTAAGCAAAGAGGAGTTGATTGACGGCTGCTAAGGCGCGTCACGCTTTCCGAAAAAAAACAAAGTCACACTCGGGCGTTTACGGCGCCTGCGCCTGCCGTTTAGAGCTGACTGCGCAGGTACCGTAAACACCCTAGTGTGACTTCGGGTATTTTCGGAAGGCGTGACGCGTTTTAGCAGCCGTCAATCAACTCATGTCAGCTTAGGAACGCCTACACCCGGAAGTAATCCCCCGCTTGGAGCCGGATAACAAGGGCTCGTATAACAATAAGTACAAAAAAAAACAGCATACTGTAGATGTTAGCAGTATGCTGGAGGGATGTAGCTAATGTAAAAGAGTTTATTTTTGAGTGAACCCCCGCTTTAAGTCTAGAAGAAAGAAGGGAAAAGGGAGACATGATCGGTCCTCTTTAAGTACATCAAGGGGGTAAATAAGGTAAAGGAGGTCAGTATTTTTATTATGAAGCCAATATCTAGAAAATGGGAACATAACTTTCAATTATCTGGAGGAATGTTCAAAGCTAATCACAGTTCCCAACCTCCTCTATCATACTTAAAGGGGTTGAATGGGTTAATTTTTTTAAATAACAAACGTGTTATACTTACCTCCACTGTGCAGTTTGTTTTGCACAGAGTGGCCCTGATCCTCGTCTTCTGGGGTCCCTCAGCGGCTGTTCTGGCTCCTCCACGCAAGAGCTAACCCCCCTTTTGGAAGCGCTCTCCCAAGGGGGTTAGCTTGCGGGCACGCTCCAATGTGATACAGTCGGCCCTGCCCCCTGGCGTGCCGCGTCATTGATTTGATTGACAGCAGCAAGAGCCAATGGCTGCCAAGGGCTGAGCTGTTATCAATCATCCAATGAAGAGCCGACTAGAGCTTGGTGAAAGCAATGTGGGATCGCGCCCAAGGGGGGGCCGGAGAGTGCAAGGTGTTTTTTCACCTTAATGCATAGGATGCATTAAGGTGAAAAAGCACAAAGCTTTAAAACCCCTTTAAACCAGTAATATAAAAAAAGGGGGCATGGCATGACTATGCTCCAGCAGATGGCTACACTGGTAAAACACATTCTTGTCCAACTACGTACATAGTGAAGAATCAACCATAATCCATTTTGTGACAAAAGGGGTTAAAGAGGCCTAACTCCATCAAAAATCCCCTCAATCTGGAAACAAAACATCTAATTTGCTTTCTCTGTGGAAACCCAATACACTTTGGTTTAAAGTCAACAAAAGGGAGCATGTCCTTCTAATTTGCTAACAAAAAATCTATTTTTCCAGCCATAATCCACATAAACAAGAAAACACACAAGAACATTTGCCACTTTATAGAGTGATTTCATTGGAAAACCAAAAAAAAAAATCGTTACTAACCTCTGCAACACCTAATTAATTGAGAGAACTGCAGCTCTGGGAATCTGTGGTTGAGAGGACTCATACAGTTACATGAAATTTGAACCAAAATTGAGTTAGAGCTAAAAGGTACTTCTGCAACATCTTCAGTGGATGAAAAATGAAGATCCTGCGGAATTTAATCAATCACAACCTTCCCTGTGTTCCCACATCTTGTCTCCGAAAAAATCACAAAGTTATACGGTTTCATCAGACAAGTAAAATATTTTTACACAAAGAGAAATCGGGGCAAAATAATGTGAAACAAGGTAGAAGGAATATATAATCTTAGAGTGTTGTAGGATTCATTCATTCATTTTGTTACATTCGGTAAAAAGATGTACTCTTTTGTTGGATAAAAAAATGGTTATATAAATGTAATTTGATTGACTATATGGAAGTGTAGTCATAAAGGGATGGACATGGTCAGCAACACTACTCAGATAGGCCCTGGCATTTAAACGATGCTCAATTGGTACTAAGGGACCCAAAGTGTGCCAAGAAAATATCCCCCCCCACCATTACACCACCAGCAGCCTGAACCGTTGATAGAAGGCAGGATAGATCCATGCTTTCATGTTGTTTACACCAAATTCTGGCCCCACCATCTGAATGTCGCAGCTGAAATTGAGACTCATCAGACCAGGCAACGTTTTTTCAATCTTCTATTTTGCAATTTTGGTGATCCTGTGCGAATTGTAGCCTCAGTTTCCTTAGCTGACTGGAGTGGTCTCCAGCTGGCAACCGGTGTGGTCATCTACTGCTGTAGCCCATCTGATTTAAGGTTTGATGTGTTTGCATTCAGAGATGGTATTCTGCATATTTTGACTGTAACGAGTCGTTATTTGAGTCACTGTTGCCTTTATATCATCTCAAACCAGTCTGCCCATTCTCCTCTGACCTCTGACATCAACAAGGCATTTTCCTCCACACAACTGCTGCTCACTGGATATTTTCTCTTTTTTGGACCATTCTCTGTAAATGTTTGTGCATGAAAATCCCAGTAGATCAGCAGTTTTTAAAAATACTCAAACCAACCTGTCTGGCACTAACAACCTTGCCACGTTCAAAGTCACTTATATCCCCTTTTTTCCCCATTCTGATGCTCGGTTTTAACTTCAAGCAAAATGTCTTCTCCACTAGTGTTGAGCAGAATACGCCATATTCGATTTTGCGATATATCACGAATATATAGCCGAATATTCGAGAAATATTCGCTAAATTCGAATATTCGTGATATTTTATCGAAATGAAATGTTTGCGAAATTTCGCTATTGCGAATGCGAAAATAATTGCGAAATTTCGACAACTGCGGTAGGAGCACTCTGATTGGCTCAGAATATTCGTGATATTTTATCGAAATTTCGCAAAATGCAAATGCGATATTTATTGCGGAATTTCGACAACTGCGGTAGGAGCCCTCTGATTGGCTCAGAATATTCGTGATATTTTATCGAAATTTCGCAAAATGCGAATGCGATATTTATTGCGGAATTTCGACAACTGCGGTAGGAGCCCTCTGATTGGCTCAGAATATTCGTGATATTTTATCGAAATTTCGCAAAATGCGAATGCGATATTTATTGCGGAATTTCGACAACTGCGGTAGGAGCCCTCTGATTGGCTCAGAATATTCGTGATATTTTATCGAAATTTCGCAAAATGCGAATGCAATATTTATTGCGGAATTTCGACAACTGCGGTAGGAGCACTCTGATTGGCTCTGATGCAAAAGAAGGGCGGAGAAAATAATCGCGCGATATTCCGATTGCCGAATAATCGCATTGTGATTTTTCGGCAAGATAAAATGATCGCTTCAGCTACTCGGCCCAAGGTCTCTAATCATACCAGCAATGCTTTTAGACGTCGATGGAGATCTCTAGGATGTGATCTGTTCTAAAAATAAAATTGAAAAAATTTGAATATTCGGAATAGCGAATATTCACCGCGAAATTCGAAATATATTGCAAATACTCGAATATGCCATATTCGAGCCGAATATTCGCAATACGAATATTCGTGAGCAACACTATTCTCCACAACTGAATGAATGACTTGTATAGCGCAACACATGCGAACTGAATCGCCTCCAGGCGCTTTTTCCAGCCAGTGTCTTTCTGGCTGGTGCGGTCATTTTACCCTGTAGGACAGGGATATGCAATTAGCGGACCTCCAGCTGTTGCAGAACTACAAATCCCATGAGGCATAGCAAGACTCAGAGCAAGAGGCATGATGGGACTTGTAGTTTTGCAACAGCTGGAGGTCCGCTAATTGCATATCCCTGCTGTAGGATCTCGACACGATTGGGACACACAGTCGTACACACATATATACATATATATACTGGGCCAATTTGGACAAGGTCCAATTTACCTACCAGCATGTCTTTGGAATGTGGGAGGAAACCAGAGTACATGAAGGAAACCCACACAGGCACAGGGAGAACATGCAAACTCCAGGCAGATGGTGTCGTGGTCGGGATTCGAACCAGCGACCCTTTTGCTGCTAGGCGAAAGTGCTACTCACTACACCGATGTGCTGCCCAACTAGATGCCTAACTGCATTGAGTTGCTGCCATGTGATTGGCTGATTAGCAATTTTTGCTACCGAGCAATTGGTCAGGTGTACCTAATAAAGTGGCCGGTGAGTGTATACTGTCTCACCTGTCAGAATATTTGCAAATCTGTTCAGCCACTGTTCTAATGTTGATACCCCAAGCAGAGAGCATAGCTAGGTCTTGACCTAACTTTTCTCCCCTTAAATCAGTGCTTCTCAAATAGACGATCGCGCCATTTAGTATCCGCTTCTGTCCCCAGCCTCCTCCGCTATTTAGAGGAGCGGACGGCGGGAGGCGGGACATTTTTGAACGGGGGGACGGGACCAGAGAGGTATCAGCCTGTCATGTTGGACGGCAGGTGATTGGCTGCTAGGAGGCGGTCCTAGCAGCCAATCACCAGTTCGCCCAAAAGTCTCCCCGCCCTGCCCAGTGCTGCTGCGGCTTCACTTGACGAATGTCCCGCCTCCTGCTCTCCGCGCTGAAAAGTTACAGGTAGGAGTGGATAGGGAGGAAGGGAGGAAAAATATATAGAAATGTTAAGGACGAGAAGTGGGGGCTGTGCTGTGGGGGGGAAAGGGGGGTTATGTGATGGGGGAAACTGTGTGCAGGATATGTGATGGGGGTCATGTAAAGGGGGCAATAATTTGTGGGGGGGGGTATGTGATGGGGTCATGTAAAGGGGGCAATACTGTGTGGGGGGATATGTCATGGGGCAATACTGTGTGGGGGGGGATATGTGATGGGGCAATACTGTGTGGGGGGGGATATGTGAAGAAGGGCAATACTGTGTGTGGGGGGATATGTGAAGAAGGGCAATACTGTGTGTGGGGGGATATGTGAAGAAGGGCAATACTGTGTGGGGGGGATATGTGATGGGGCAATACTGTGTGGGGGGGATATGTGAAGAAGGGCAATACTGTGTGTGGGGGGATATGTGAAGAAGGGCAATACTGTGTGGGGGATATGTGGATACAGTGTTATGCAGAGGTGTACTTATAACAATTTTATAGACAAATGATACTATTTAAAGTCGCGGGGGCGCAAAATGTTTTCTTCTTCCTAGGGGGGGCATGACAGAAAATAATTGAGAAGCACTGCCTTAAATCAAAGCAATGCGTTATGGTCAAGGACTGTGATTGGATAGAGATAAAGTAGCAGCTCATTGCTCTATTGCAAGTATTTAGTAATCCTGATACATGAATATTGAAGGTAATTATCACTTTTAAAAATGGCTTGTGTAAGATTGATTTATCTTATACAATTATTTCGGTGAATATGCAGTTTTCCTTTAAAAAAAAAACTAACCTAACCTAACCCAATAGACTGATGGAATACTTACAGTTTAGCATGCTCAGTGTCCCACCTGCTGTTTCTGGAACCATGTTGTAGTGTGGAGCAGGATTCATGTGCGGGCAATGCCACTTATTTCTACCTAAGCAACCAATTAGTGCCTCTTTCTTCACATAGATCTCGCCCCCTATGTGGCCCTGCTGCACAAACCACTTGATGTTAAGCTTTCCACATCTTTCTATTAGGTACGGGAATGGAAGGAGATTGTAGATCCGTAAACTTCTTGGCCTTGTTTTTTCTTGAAAAGTTGAAAGTAGAACCTGTTAAAAAGAAAATGCTAAAAAAAAAAACCAATTAATTTGTTGCTGGCACCAAGTGGACCTGAATAGTTGTAGATGGCCAGTGTAGACTTGTCTTTATCAGTACCTGTTAATCTGTGCCCAGTGTTTACTATATGACTTCCTGTTACTGACCTGGCTTCTCTTGACCTGCTACTACTCACTCAGGGCTGTCTTAATGCCTGGGCACATGTGGGCACTGCCCAGGGGCCCCAGGTGCATAAGGGCCCCATAATAATCTTGCATTACATCATACTTGCCAACTACCCCATATCTACTAGTATACTTGATATTGCACCTGCTGTTGACTCTTTACCTGATCTTTACCTGATCTTCCTGCCAGTTGCCGATGCAGCTTGCCCAACCCTGAACCAGTTCTGAGCCCCTGCATTTCTACACACCACTATCTATGCACCTACCTGCTCACCAGACTGGTGATTCTGTGTTTGACCATCACATCTGCTGCACTGTTCCTGCTTGCCGCTCCAGTGACCTGGTCTCCGGTCAACCAGCCCATGCATCCACCAACCAGAGGCTCCCATCTATTGGCATCACCACCCAAGAGACCAGCGAGGCACCTGGGTTAGAGGTATAAGAGAGACTATCCTCATCTCATCAGGCTCATCAGGCTCCCCTGTCAGGTACATGAGAGGTCCACATACTTGTTTGATTGAATGCTTTCACAGACGGTAGTAATGGTTTTAAATAAAACAAGAGCATTTAACAAAACCAAGAAGTGGTTTTGTTCCTCAAATGTAGTGATATGTAATAATTATTACTACAGCACATCATTAGCTGATAAAATATAAACTTTGATTGTAAAAAAAAAAAATACGATTAATTTGTTGCAATGTGCTTGCGCAGTCTTTGGAGACCACCAAAAAGTTTTGATTGGAGTTACATTTTAGGGTCTAGATGAACCTAAACAAATATAAGCTTTTGAAAAGAAGTATGGGAATTGTTTTTTTCCAGAATAATAGTTACGTAGTTGGTTGCAGCATTAGTCCCCCGCTGGCTAAACAGTGAGAACCGAGTGATCAAACACTGCTGATCGCTCGGTACTCAGAGCTCACTGAGCAGAGAGCTGGTGACTGTCAGTCAGCATCTCTCTGCTCTCCCCCCCTACCCCAAGCTCACTGGAGTGCTGGGCTGTGGAGGGGGCAGTAGCGGCATGGTGAGAGGCTGAGTCGGGTGCCGGTCCAGGCATGTGGGCGAATCCTGACAGGTAGCTGGATTCAGAGACGCCGCCGCAACTTTAAGGCGGCGTAGCGTATCGTATTTACGCTACGCTGCCTTAAGTCAGAGAGGCAAGTACTGTATTCACAAAGTACTTGCCTCCTAACTTACGACGGCGTAGCGTAAATAGGATGAGGGGGCGTGTTTTATGTTATTGGGGGGTGACCTGACGTGATTGACGTTTTTTACGAACGGCGCATGCGCCGTCCGTGTACACATCCCAGTGTGCATTGTGCCAAAGTACGCCGCAAGGACGTATTGGTTTTGACGTGAACGTAAATTACGTCCAGCCCTATTCACGGACGACTTACGCAAACGACATAAAATTTTCAAATTTCGACGCAGGAACGACGGCCATACTTAACATTGACTAGTCCAGCTATTTGATGAAATAACTTTACGCCTGAAAACGCCTTATGTAAACGGCGTATCTTTACTGCGACTGGGGCACGTACGTTCGTGAATAGGCGTATCTAGTCATTTACATATTCTACGCCAAACTCAACGGAAGTGCCACCTAGCGCCCAGCCTAAATATTGCACCCTAAGATACGACGGCGCAGGCTGTCGTATCTTAGCTAGGTTTAAGTGTATCTCAGTTTGAGAATACACTTAAACTTAGGACGGCGCAGATTCCGAGTTAGGTCGGCGTATCTACTGATACGCCGGCCTAACTCTCTCTGAATCCAGCTACATATGTTCTTGCCCGAGCCTGGATTGGCTCTGTGACGTCAGCAGACTTCAGCCCACTGTCTGCTGAAAATAAGTCACATGTGATCCATAGGAGAGGTAGAGCCAAACAAGGTTTTGGCTGTACATCTCCTTTAAATTTAATTGGTTGGTAAAAAAAAAAAAAAAAAAAAATATTTATTTTTCACCATTATTAAAGCCCAACTTTCTGTATTGGATAGAGTGTGACAGTGAGATTTTTATTGCTATGTGTTCCCATTTTTCTCACTTCCTGTTTGATGGATGACAGAAGAGAACATGAGGGGACATAAGCAGATAAAAATATATTTTCTAGTAGACTTCGTAACATCACCACGTTCATGAACATTGGGGAACAAGATCATCCATGCTTGCCCACATTTTGGCTGCCCATGTTATGGATTTATCTTTAGATTATGTGAGTGAATATGTCTTTTATTTTTTTTTATAAACGTTTCTTAGCAATACTTCCCTGTTGTGAGTTTACTTCTTTGGATGCATCTAAGAGGATTCTGGTCTGCAAGATTTGGTTATATCTTCTGAGAATCATATAAGAGTGAAACAGTTGTCCCATGGGTGGATCTCTGAGCGCTGTTTCACATTCCTTGATTCCTTGTTTGTCAAAATAAGGGTGAGATGCTTTCCCTTGGGTATTTGCATCAGGCGGGGTTATTTATTTTCACACACTTACGGCGGTGGAAGAAGATATCATTTTTTTTTTGTATGAACTGATGGATTTTTTTCTTATTATTCATGGTGAGTATTTACATGAATTTTATGAATTTTATGAATTTGTCATATATATATACATATATATATATATATATATATATATATATATATTATATTTCATTTAAGTGTGTCATATATATATATATATATATATATATATATATACGGTATATATATATATATATATATATATATATATAATAGTTCAATTAGGTGAAATATATATATATATATATATATATATATATATATATATATATATATATATATATATATATATATATATGTATTATTATATTTCATTTAAGTGTGTGCATATATATGAATTATCGCAAATTTAATCTCTATCGCATCATTTTAAATTATGGCTTTTTTTGGAAGAAAGCTTTTTTCAGTATGAGTTTAGTGTCACTAATATTTATTATGTTAAAAGTGCTTAACACGCCCTTTATTATTTTTCATTAATTTGTTTCTATGTTGTAGTAGCACAAGAAAGGTTTAGTAACCTAGTCAGGATTTTATATTTTTCTATGTCATATATTGTTGCATATTTGACCTCCAGAGAAGAGATCCTTTTGGCTGTCTAGGAGGAGGAAGAAGGAGGAGGGAGGAGACGAATGTCGGAAGCTGCCGCGATGCCGAGGAGGAGACGCAGGGAAAGCTGCCACCCAGAGGAAGCGCTGCCCGTGACCTAAATGGGGTAAGTCTAGGGCTGGGGGGGCTGTGTGTGGGTGACCCGACTGGCTGTGGGTGCATTCTTTGCCGCCCCCCCCCCAACTACAACCAGGCACCACTAATCACCTTACCAATAGGTAAACAAGCCTGAGTCCTGGAGCGGAATAAACAGGTAAGGATCAAACAGAGGTGTAGTCAGTAACAAGCCAAAAGGTCAGTAAGGAGTTGTTGCAGGTTGGGATCAGGCAGAAGCATAGTCCATGAACAAGCCAAGGGTCGATGACGAGTGGTGGCAAAATATGGATGGCAGCAGGGAAGACAAGAGCAAGATACTTGCTGAAGAGAACATAATAATCTGGCAAACAGGAAGTGCAGAGACATGGCCTAAATCAGGAAGTTCATGGGAGTAAAGAGCTCAGGGTTCAATATAAACACAGTTCAAGACAAGATCATTTAAGGAATTGTCCAGGGAACTGTCCAGCATTCCAGATAACTAAGCAAGAAGAGACATTGCCTGACACAGCAGAGGCTCCAGGTGAAAATCCAGGCCCTGACACCAAAGCTCTATTTGTTCCAACAAACTTTGAAGTATGTTGGTTTGTGAGTATATCACTTATTATAGGTGTAGCCCCCTGCTACTTTCATAGCTGGTGCTGCTTTAAATTTAGAGGGTAGTCAGAGTTTTAGCTACCTCTGACAATGTTATTTTGGCCAAATTTGGGCCTTTGTTCCAGCCATGGCTGTACTGCGAGTGACCACTATTGCTGTCTGGGGTGCCGGTGCCACTCCAGGCCAAGGGTGGCAGCAATCAAGTCTGAGGGTGTATTGGGTGTTTTTTCTCAGCAACCAATCAGTGTGGGTTGATTGCTCCGCTGTGCATGCTGGGGGAGAGTACTTAAGGGACGGACGTCATTGGTTCGCGGCCGTTGTCCCACCACCCCCCGTGTGTGGCCCTCATGGCCGGGGGTGCATGTTCAAGTGTTCCTGGACCACATTGGTCCGAGGCAGTAATCTACCTTGTAGGTCCAGTAGTTAGACTCGGTCTACAGTTGCAGAGTGGTCCTGTGCTGTCCGTCCTGAGGGAGGAAGCCGCCTGATGAAGAACCTGTCTGGGGGTGTACCGAGCACGAGACTGGTATCTCAGGAGAGGCCTTAGACTTCATCGAAGGATGCACCATTACTGAGAGGCTGGATGATGGTCGCCCGTCAGTTCTGAATTTACCCAAGTTTATTCAAGAGAGATCAGAATCCTGTGTTAAGAAGGATTCTGGACCGAGAATGTCTCCACCTTTGGCAAGGTCTGTGGCAGAGACTTTGCTAAAGTTACGTGTGACACCCTGGCTGCTAGGCTAGTGAGAGAGGCCTGTCTGGGTGCAGTATGCCCACTCTGGCTAGATTGGCGATGAAAGTTTATCGCCGGAAGCAGGATTGTTTCCAAACCAAGTTATTCGCCTGAACCTACTACATACTATCCCTTCTACTTCTTCAACTACTACCACTTTTATCGTTTTCCCCGTTGGGTAAAAAAGCACAGAAAAAGACATCTAAAGTGTGGACATTGCAATTCTTCTCATCTCTCATCGTGTACCCTAGAGGGCGGAGGAATAGAGGTAAAATGCCATCCAAAACTAACCAGCAGCTCCTTTGGGGGTAGTGCTACATAGGATTTTACTAATAAAAGATATCTGAAGATAATGCACTAGGCTGGTGCGCCCTATGGGGCAGATTCACATAGAAATAGATGGGCGCAGCGTATCAGAGATTCTTTACCTCGTGTAATTTCGAATCCTTAAAGATTTCGCGCCATAAGTTACGGCGGTGTGGTGTATCTCTGGCGGCGGAATTCAAATCGGCGATTAGGGGGCGTGTTTCATTTAAATGAAGCGCGTCCCCGCACCGAATGAACTGCGCATGCTCCGTTTCGAAATTTCCCGCCGTGCATTGCGCTAAATGACGTCGCAACGACATCATGTTTTTAACTTAGACGTGAATTACGTCCATCCCGATTCACGGACGACTTTCGCAAAAAATACAAAAAATTCAAATTTCGACGCGGGAACGACGGCCATACTTAACATGGCAAGTCTAACTATACGCCGCAAAATACCAGCTTTAATTATACGCTGGAAAAAGCCGACTAGAGACGCCGCAAAAAAATGCGCCGGCCGCTCGTACGTTCGTGGATCGTCGGAAATAGCTAATTTGCATACCCGACGTGGAAAACGACGTGAACGCCACCCAGCGGACGCCAAAGTATTGCATCTTAGATCCGAAAGGCGTACGAGGACGTATACCTGTCGGATCTAACCCAGATGCAGTTGTATCTTGGTTTGAGCATTCAAACCAAAGATACGACGCGGGTAATTTGAAAGTACGCCGGCGTATCAGTAGATACGCCAGCGTACTCTGTCTGTGGATCTGCCCCTATGTTTTCTTTATGGTTATAGCATTTAAAGTCTGTCAAGAGTTCCAAATCTTCTCTACTCAATCCACAACTATAATAAAAAAGGTTGGAGTTGGCCTTTAAGTTTTGGTATTTTTTCCTGGGTAGATTTTTCTGCCTGTCTCGAAGCCGTTGTTATCCAGAGAGAAATTGACCAAAAATGGATTGCTGCGAAGAATGGAAGCCATGTTTACTAATAAAACAATAAGAGAGATGGAACCTGAAAAGCCTACAGGGTTTTGAATGAAAACACAGATATGAACACTTTAATTCATCAAAGTCAAACAAGTAGATTGTATAAATATTAAGTAGAATATTTAGAGGTTGATTTATTGCTACCATTTGATACCAATGTTCTGCTCAATTGCATTGCTTTCTTTACTGAGAAATTGCCCAAAAGCTTTGTATGTTCGGAAAATTATTGATTGAAAGTATTCTACATCTTCAAAAAGATTTTTTGAAATAACTTCCTGACAATAGGTTTTATTATTTATTAATAAGGGCATGTAAATAAATGACTGAAAAGAAGAAATAACTTCTAAAGTCTCAATGAAAAGGTATTTGATATGTGGGATACAGTCTACCTTACGCCTTTTTTCGGTGAGCGGTTGCGGCATAGTGTTGGTACTGCCCACCAAATGTCACAGGGGGGGGGGATAATGTGAAAATGTGGATCAACTGCGTGTTTTTACCACCACCCAACCAGACGTATAAATGAGCCCTGAGGGCATTATCTACAGCAGGGGTCTCCAAACTTTCTGAACAAAGGGCCAGTTTACTGTCCTTCAGACTGAAGAAGGGGGGCGGACTGTGGCCATTGGTAGTAGAAGAGTTCTTGATTTCAGTGGGAATAAACAATGCCCCACTTTTTGTGTCAGTGGGAGGAATTGTGCTCTAATGTTGGTGTCATTGGAAGTAGTTATACCCTGTCATTGATGCCATTGGGCCCCATTGTTGGTGTCGTTGGGAGAAATTGTGCCCCATCTTAGGTGTCACTCTTTTTCAGGGAATAGGTGCAGGAACTCCGCCCTTCCAAGTCTCCCTACCATATTTATCGACATATAACACGCAAAATTGGGGGGAAATTCTGTGTGCGTGTTATATGCCGATCCCTGCTGTCTCTGAGTGGCAGGAGGAGGCAGGTGGCGCCGGATTACACAGAACGGCGATCTCCTGTGTACCCAGAACTCACAGTCCCACCTTCTGGTCCAGGATTGGACAACTGTTCTGTCTATCACAGGAGCCGGGCCAGGAGGTGGGGCTGTGTATGACTGATCCTTGGGTGCACAGGAGATCGTGGTGCTGTTTAATCTGGCACTGGCGAGGCTGCAGATGAGCAGGGATGTGCAGACTGCATTCATTTACAATGGTGAGGCTGCATTAATGAGCAATGGAGAGGTTGTTAATGGGCACTGTACAGGCTGCATTAATTTGCAATGCTGCTGATGGGCAATGCATTGCACAGGTTGCATTAATTTGCAATGGTGAGGCTGCATTAATGGGCACTGATCAGGCTGCATTGATGGACTGTGACCAATATTTTGCTTCAAAATTCTTTATTTAATTTTTTTATTTTTTTTTTCCAGCCATTTAGACACTTTCATATTGACAATGTAACAGTCACTGTTTAGGTGTAATATCTCCCCTGATGTCCAGATTCACATTAAAAAATATGTTATAAAAATTGAGAATGGCCGGTTCCATCTTGCTTGTGGGCATGTGAAACCCACAAGCATTAATTTCCTGGATGCGGTGAATGCTGCGCTACCAGCATTCACCGCTCATTCCCGCGCATGCTTAGTGTTAACGGCGTGGAGCGCCGTGAAACTTCCAGGTTGCCATCACAACGGGCGGCGACGGCGGAAGTTCCCACCACGTTGTGATGGCAACAAAAACAATACAAAACAAACATAAACGGCGTCACACGTCACTTCCGTTTTTCTGATCTCACGAGATTTCGTGGCAGCGATCTGCACTGAATCCTTAGAGTGCTGACACTTAGCTCCCAGGAGACAGATTCACGCCTACTCCCACGGGGGGTCAGAGACAGGAAGTACCCCTGTAAAGACTCCTAGCAAGGTAAACAAACAAAAAACATATGTTTTTTTTTTCATTTGAACATCTGGTCAGAAGAATACCAAAGAAAGGTATTAAGATGAATTTATTAATTTGTGTGGACCTCCGCTTTAAGCTTCCCTCTTAAAATGAAGGTGCGTGTTAAAATTTATGTGCCGATACACACTGTGTATATATATATAGATATAGATATATCTATATATATATATGTATTTATATATAGATATGTCTATATAGATCTCTCTCTCTCTCTCTATATATATATATATATATATATATTGTAAGGGGTTAGCTCGGTAGCGGGGTGTGTGACCCCTTGGATTGGTTCACCACACACTGAATTTATACAGACAGGCAGTCGAAGATGGTTGAAAACAAAGATTTTGGTTTATTCTTCGATCTCATTGGGAACAAGTGCAAGCATCCAAACAGCATAAACAAAATCAAACATAAAATAAACCCTAGCCACTTTAGGCATCTACCTTCCACACAGGAACCTATCTATGGAGTCTAGCACAGCCTACTGCTGGGTAGACAGTGCTGGTCATACAGCAGAAAAACAATAGTCTTTTGATTTTTATCACACAGAAAAATCAATCCTCTCCTCACCTCCTCAGAAGACTTTCAGTACTGCTCTCTTTCACTCAGAAAGCCTCAGCATGCAGCAGCTCAGTGGTAATCCTCTGGACTACTTATAGAGGCCTTTAATTGCCTCATTCTGAACAGCTGGAGTCTTCCAACGCCCTTAAACCTTTCTCTTGCTATTTCTGCAGCCGACGCCTAATAACAATTGGTGTATTGTCTAAACAAGGCAGAAATGTATGTCCCGTCTGTGACAACACCCACAGATTTACCTGACTTCTTGTCACAATATATATAGATAGATATCCTTCTCTCTCTTTATATATATATATATATATATATATATATATATATATGTATGTCCATCTATCTATCTATCTATCTATCTATATCTATATCTATATATATATATATATATATATATATATATATATATATATATATATATATATATATATATATATATATTGTATATAATATAAATAATAATAAAATATAAAATAATAACATATACAAAAATAATATTTATAAATATATAATTCTATAAATAATATTTATTAGAATTCCAGCAACATGTATGGTTCAGCTGGAGTGAATTCTTTTTTTTCCTAATAAATGAAGGTTTTACATGCCCAACATGTATTTATTCTGCTTTAAACGCTTGGAGAGTCAAACAATGGAAACTGAAAAATAATTTGGTGATTTTCTTAAACAAGTGTAATGGAGTTTATTGCAATATTTTCTAAAAACACATTTCGACACAACCTGCGCCCATGGCTCAGCTATAATTTTAGTCTTTCCTTTCTCTTCACTACTCTTAGTAAAGCTTTCCTGAATGTCATTTGTGCTGTGATACAATTATTAACCCACTTCCACATAGTGATTTTTTACTTTTTGTTCTCTACCCTCATTGTGTTTTGATACCATTTTTTTTTTCATCCTCCTTTTTTTTTTTGGCCTTTATCCTTTTTTTGTCTTTTTCTGTCAAATCAAATATCAGTGGATTTATAGAAAAAAAAAAATAAAGTGAAAGGAAGAACGAGTGGAAGAGATTATTATAGAGCTACAGAAAAAGAACATATATATTTTTTTTCTCCCCCTAGAAGTTTTTCCACAAATTAGATGCCATGGTGACCTGTAAATTTCTAAAACTGGTTGAAGGCTGAGCCTCTGCATAGTTATCCCCTAACCTCCTGGGATAAATCACATGTGAAGTGGCCTTAGTCTCACCTCGGCTGCTGCCTCCCTCTTCCTAACAGCTCTTTTATCTCCAGAGTCTGTGCCATCCTCTCTTTTAGCTCCGGCTGTACGGCAGAATAAAGTAGTTAATTAGTGAACCCATGAATGCATATCAGCAAACTGCTCCTTTAAAGTCAAGCAGGAATGCGGTTATTGTTAAATTATTTATAAAGTGATTTCAAATGGAGGCAGAAAACTATTTGTAACTCCTCCGGACACTGCATATTCAGTAATGTCATAATCTGCAGGGCTGAAAGAAAGGGCACCCATAATTGTATTTTATGTTGTGCTTTTGTTTAATATTTGATTCCATACATCTGCCTGGACATCATTCTATCACCTTGTTAGTAATAGGTTGGGGGGGGGGGGGGGGGGGACGGAATCAATACCAATCAGATTACCTTGTTAACTGAAAGGTTAGAGGGCCAGTGTGTTAAGTTCATTGAACACCACCTTTCATTTAGCCCCTTTTTTGTGTATTATTTATTATTATTGGTATTTATTGCTTGACAGTTTGATATCCCCATTGCAATTTGCAATTTTGACCAGCCTTGCTCTTTAGTCACCTTTACGCTGATGATGACAAATAGAGATGAACAAAATATCTTACGATCTTTGAAGATTCGCCTTGCTATGAATATTTGCTCTAATGCCTCGTACACGCGACCGGTTTTCACGACGAGAAAACTGCCATTTTTTATATTGGTCGAGAAAACCGGTCGTGTGTATGCACCCTAGCAGTTTTCTTGACGAAAAAAATGCCCGCAAAAGAAATTGAAACCAGCTCTCTTTTTTCTCGTTGTGTTTCACGTCAGTCTTTTTCTCGTCGTGAAAAACGGTTGTGTGTACGTTTTTCCGAGGGGAAAAAAACACGCATTCTCAGAATCCAGTATGCAGCCCAAAAGCAGCCCAAAGGGTGGTGCCATGCATTTGAAAGGAACTTCCCCTTTATAGTCCCGTCGTACGTGTTGTACGTCACTGCGCTTTGGTCGAACGGGTTTTTGCATGAACGTGTGTATGCAAGTCAGGCTGGAGAGGAATCACGTTGTGAAAAACGACGGGTTTTTGAACGTCAGGAAAAACGGTCGTATGTACGCTTTTCCAAGGGGGAAAAAAACACGCATGCTCAGAATCAAGTATGCAGCCCAAAGTGTGGCACCATTTGAAAGGAACTTCCCCTTTATAGTCCCATCGTACGTTTTGTACGTCACTGCATTTTGGTCAGACAGGTTTTTGCATGAATGTGAGTATGCAAGTCAGGCTGGAGAGGAATCATATTGTGAAAAACGACGGGTTTTTGAACGTCAGGAAAAACGGTTGTGTGTATGCTTTTCCGAGGGGGAAAAAAAACACGCATGCTCAGAATCATTTATGCAGCCCAAAAGCAGCCCAAAGTGTGGCGCCATTTGAAAGGAACTTCCCCTTTATAGTCCCATCGTACGTGTTGTACGTCACTGCGTTTTGGTCGGACGGGTTTTTGCATGAACGTGTGTATGCAAGTCAGGCTGGAGAGGGATCACGTTGTGAAAAACGACGGGTTTTTGAACGTCAGGAAACACGGTTGTGTGTATGCTTTTCCGAGGGGGAAAAAAACATGCATGCCCAGAATCAATTATGCAGCCCAAAAGCAGCCCAAAGGGTGGCGCCGTGCATTTGAAAGGAACTTCCCCTTTATAGTCCCATCGTACGTGTTGTACGTCACTGCGCTTTGGTCAGACGGGTTTTTGCATGAATGTGTGTATGCAAGTCAGGCTGGAGAGGAATCACGTCATGAAAAACAACAGGTTTTTGAACGTCAGGAAAAACGGTCATCTGTACGCTTTTCCGGGGGGAAAAAAAATACGCATGCTCAGAATCAAGTATGCAGCCCAAAAGCAGCCCAAAGTGTGGCGCCATTTTAAAGGAACTTCCCCTTTATAGTCCTGTCTTACGTGTTGTACGTCACCGCGCTTTGGTCAGACGGATTTTTGCATTAATGTGAGTATGCAAGTCAGGCTGGAGAGGAATCACGTCGTGAAAAACGACAGGTTTTTGAACGTCAGGAAAAATGATGGTGTATACGCGGCATTAGAAGCACATTTATCAATGTGGTGTTTTAGGCTTCATGCACACCGAGGCCTTTTGTAAATACAGTAAAACCTTGGATTGCAAGCATAATTTGTTCCTGAAGCATGCTTGTAATCCATAGCACTTGTATATCAAAGCAAATTTCTCCATAGGAAATAATGGAAACTCAAATGATTTGTTCCACGACAATTTATTCATAAGTCCTTCAATTTATAGTCCATATAAAATTATTATAGGAATGTGATAGGTTGTGTAACCATAACCCCGTTGGTGGTGGCAGGCAGCAGGCAGCTTGGTGCAGCGGTGTCCTTTTCTCCATGTCGGCTTTCAGCTCTTCCCCTCCTCCTCCTAGGCATCCAATAGGATCACCTTTCCTTTCTGCCAATCGGGTGACCAGTGTCAAAAACAGCTTCCTGATTGGCCGGGAGGAGGATCAGTGTTACAACAGCAAATATTAATTCTCTTTGGTTACACACCCTGGTGGAGCCTCTGGCTCTAATCAGTGCTTCAAAAAAATAGCCCCCCCCCCACATTGGAATTCATGTGTCGGTGTCCTGAAAGGGGCCGGATGCATAGATGGGTGGGGGGCAGCGATAGACACCCTTGCGCCCTTAATGGATGGGCCGCCCCTGTTTTTTACTAATTAAAGCGGAAGTAAACCCATTTATAAAACCATTACATTTCCGGCATTTGCCGGAAATGTAATACTCCCATTGGTTGCGCTCTCAACCAAACTGTCAGCATCCAATGGCTGGTGTCTAAACTGATCACATGTGCAGCATCATGGCAGTTGTAGATTAAACAGAGGCAAAGATGGCAGCTTTCTTGGCTGAAAACTAAAGGGGGGCTTACTTACACTTTAAAGTTGCTACACTATTGGCGCCTCTCTCCCTATCCCTCTTTTCCTCTTGAAGTGTTTTGGTTCCCGGCCTGCTCAGGAGGCAGCCTCTCCCCAGCCAGCTGTGTTAGCAATGGACTCATTAACTATTATATATACCTCCAGGATTGTATACATTTTATATAGACATACACACATATATATTTGCATTTTATACATAACTCTGATTGATTTATGATGGTTTCCTCATTTGTATGTACATATTTTTTGGTTCACATGCTGATGATTCAAAGTCACTATTATTCCCCCCTACACCATTCAGTTAAAATCATATGAGATCTTTTCCCTGGATCTAGCAAGCGCAGTGCAGATGAGTGATGGTGTCTTCTCCTGTAAACCCCTAGTGCATTCATTGCTCTGAAGAAGTGGGCCAGTCCCCGCGAAACGTGTCAGCTGGTTCCATCATATGCGTAACCCCATGAGGTTGGAAGGCGGACTTCTGGACTCTGAAATATTGATACACTAGCATTCCATTTTGGTTTGTGAGTAAAACTTGTATCTTTTATCTTTTAATAGAGTGCTGGACATAATGCAATAGGCATTTGCGCCCTTTTGTTGTTTGCTCACATTGTGCTGAAATGACACTGTATATCCGGGAAAAATATTTTTAAATAAAAAAAATTGTGATGTATTTCAAGACTAATACCCTACAAAACAGAGGATATAAGTGGCAGTGTGTCGGTATAATCTTTTTACATACAAGGACACATTTATAAATGCTGTGGACCATAATGACCCATTTATATTGATGTTGTTATTTTGTCTTTTTCACTTTTAGTACACATAACAAGCAGACAAATGTAAGCGTCCTTTGTCAATGATTTTTGAAAACACTTGGAAGTCTCTTGTATGACTTGCTATAAGCCCACCAGGTATCTCATCTGAAGTGTAAGAAAAAGTTATTACAGAGACCTGGTTTCCAGATGAAAAAGTAAGCTTCAGTGCAGCCCATTATGACATGGTTGAAGGCATATGGCAACTTCCAAACTACAGATGCTCCTATAACACCAGCAGCGACCAAAACAGTGAACAAAATTGCTATGGCTGATGAGGAGACATACATTATATTGGCAAAAATATTGGGACGCCTGCCTTTACAAGCATATGAACTTTAATGGCATCCCAGTCTTAGTCCGTAGGGTTCAATATTGAGTTGGTCCACCCTTTGCAGCTATAGCAGATCCAACTCTTCTGGAAAGGCTGTCCACAAGGTTTAGGAGTGTGTCTATGGGAATGTTTGACCATTCTTCCAGAAGCGCATTTGTGAGGTCAGACATTGATGTTGGACTAGAAGGCCTGGCTCGCAGTCTCCACTCTAATTTATCCCAAACATGTTCTATCGGGTTGAGGTCAGGACGGGCCAGTCAAGTTCCTCCACCCAAAACTCGCTCATCCATGTCTTTATGGACCTTGCTTTGTGCAGTGGTGCGCAGTCATGTTGGAACTGGAAGGGGCCATCCCCAAACTATTCCCACAAAGTTGGGAGCATGAAATTGACTTGGTATACTGATGCCTTCACTGAAACTAAGGGGCCAAGACCAACCCTGGAAAAGAAACTCCACACCATAATAACCCCTCCACCAAATGATTTGGATCAGTGATTTGGATCAGTGCACAAAGCAAGGTCCATAAAGACATGGATAAGCGAGTTTGGGGTGGAGGAACGTGTGAACGTCTATCATAGCTGTGTTAATCTCAGGACTGCAAAGACAGGAATATAAATACTTTGACAGGCCAACATCTCCCTTACATGCATTTCATCTGGAGTTTAGCTTTTAGGCTTATACTGGCTGTAAATGGATGCCACCAAGGCAACCTACAGCTCATATGGAAGCTTCCCATTACTGATCTCATTGTAGATCCCAGACATATGTAAATAACAAAGAGAATAGGCTATGGGGGTACCTCATCCTATATAACACTTGAAGAAGAACAAACAGACATGATGGATTATCATGGTACCAGAGAGGAACCTGTAACAAATAAATTGTACTAATTACTCGGCGCCAGTCAGGAACGCCACAGCCAAAATACTAAGCAATCCAGTGCCATCTAAAACAACCTCAAAAAATCGAAGCACAGGGAGACATTAATTGACAATTAATGGGACCCTCCCGACTCCTACCACTACTACTCCACCACCATGGTAAGGCATAGGGTTGTTTGTCCCCAGAGTAAAAAACATGACAGGGGTCCCATTTGGATCAGTCTCCCCATCCACATCAGCACGCCACCAAACACCACAGCAGGTTTTATATCGCATTGGAGGATTAATATCAAAATAAAATAATAAATGTTGGTGGTTATCCTTCTGGTTGGACAGTATGTACCTAAACCCATATTGCACTTCAGACTATGGGGTAGATTCAGGTAGAATGGCTTATTTTTTCTGCGGGCGTATCGTATCTCCGATACGCTACGCTGCTGTAACTTAGTGAGGCAGGTTCTGTATTCACCAAGAACCTGCGCCCTAAGTTACGGCGGCGTAGCGTAAATCTGCCGGCGTAAGCGCGCCTAATTCAAATTGTGAAGAGGTGGGCGTGTTTTATGCAAATAAAACATGACCCCACGTAAATTACGTTTTTGACTAACGGCGCATGCGCCGTCCGTGAAAGTGACCCAGTGCGCATGCTCCAAATTAACCCGCAAAAAGCCAATGCTTTCGACGTGAATGTAAATTACGCACAGCCCCATTCATGGATGACTTACGCAAACGATGTAAACTTTTCAAAATTCGACGCGGGAACGACGTCCATACTTAACATAGGATACGCCTCATATAGCAGGGGTAACTTTACGCCGGAAAAAGCCTAACGTAAACGACGTAAAAAAATGCGCCGGGCGGACGTACGTTTCTGAATTGGCGTATCTACCTAATTTGCATATTCCTCGCGTAAATCGACGGAAGCGCCACCTAGCGGCCAGCGTAAATATGCAACTAAGATACGATGGCGTAAGAGACTTACGCCGGTCGTATCTTAGTCAAATCTATGCGCAACTGATTCTAAGAATCAGGCGAATAGATACAACGCCGCACACTCAGATATACGACGGCATATCTGGAGATACGCCGTCGTATCTCCTACCTGAATCTGGCCCTATGTATGTAATGCACTTCAACTTATATTGCATTGAAGAATATGTATGTAATGTACTTCTAAAAACTAAATACAATTTTGTTGGATATAAAAAAAAAAAAAAATAAGATCTCTGCTGCTAGTCAAGAATTTAAGGTTGTTAAATGTAAAATGCGTCAATCACTTGACAATTACAGCAATAGAGATCCTTAAATATTCATGATACGTATGGATTATTTAATAATTTTATAAATGTAATCATGTAATCAATTTAATCAATTTTTAACCTTGTTAATAAAAAAAATATTTTGTAAAATGAATTTGTTACAAGTTCCTCTCTGGTACCGTGATAATCCATCATATCTGTTCGTTCTTCTTCAAGATCCCAGACATGTGTAAAGCCATGGACGCCTCCACAATGTTCACAGCTGTGAGGAGTTTATTTTCCTGGTAGAATCTAATAATACTGCTTTGGACTATATTGGTTCATCCAGCACTTGGAGGCATGGACCTGATGCCTGCCATGGTCTCTATAGTTCTGACACTGCCATTAGTCCAAATCCAAGTTAGTCTAAATTAGTCTATAGCAGGGGCGTTAATTTTTTTTTAAAAGAGGGCTAGATTTTACAAAGTGAACATGCGTGAGGGCCGACCATTGTGCCTGACTTTTTTTGAACCATTAAAATTAAATGCAAATTAAATATTTTATGCAAAGTTCATTGCAAACGACATACTATTCATTTCATAACATTTATGATAATATATGATGATACTGTATGTAATATATATATATCTTCTCTAACGATGAGCTCAGGCGTGTTATGTTTAAAAAAAAATATATAATTCTCTATCTATCTATCTATCTATCTATCTATCTATCTATCTATCTATCTATCTATCTATTATTATTTTTGTTATTATTATACAGCGCCAACAGTTTGCGCAGCGCTTTACATCAGGGAAGACAGTACAGTCACAATACAAATCAATACAGGAGGGATCAGAGAGCCCTGCTCTTTAGAGCTTACAATCTAGAAGGGAGGGTCAAGTGGAACAAAGGGTAGTAAGCTGTGGGGGATGATCAGATGAACTCAAATGAAAATACAGTTGTTAGGTGTGGGAAGGATAGGCTTCTCTATAAAGAGGAGGGTTTTCAGGGATCCGCTAAAAGCTAATAGAGAAGGAGATAGACGGAGAGATTGGGGTAAGGAGTTCCATAGGCTTGAAGAGGCTCTGGAAAAGTCCTGGAGACGAGCATGGGAGCAGGTGATGAGAGAGCTAGAGAGTAGGAGGTCTTGAGAAGAACGAAGAGAACGATTAGGTTGGTACTTAGAGACTATGGGCCAGATTCAGATACATTTACGTTGCTCCACGGCAGCGTAACGTATCCCATTTACGTTACACCGCCGCAGGTTTACAGCGTAAGTGCCTGATTCACAAAGCTCTTACCTGTAAACTTGCGGCGGTGTAACGTAAATCCGCTCGGCGCAAGCCCGCCTAATTCAAATGGGGCGGGCACCATTTAAATTAGGCGCGTTCCCGCGCTGAACGTACTGCGCATGCTCCGTCGGGAAAATTACCCGACATGCATTGCGCTAAATGACGTTGCACAGACGTCATTTGTTTAGACGTTAACGTAAATGGCGTCCAGCGCCATTCATGGACGACTTACGCAAACTATGTGATTTTTTAAATTTCGATGCGGGAACGACGGCCATACTTAACATTGCTTAGAACACCTAGGGCTCAGCCCTAATTTTACGACGCGTATCTCGACGGAAACGACGTAAAGTTAGCTCGACGGGTAACGCGGACGTTCGTGGATCGCCGTAACTAGTCATTTGCATATTCTACGCCGACCGCAATGGCCTCGCCACCTAGCGGCCGGGATAGAATTGCATCCTAAGATCCGACGGTGTAAGTCAATTACACCTGTCGGATCTTAGGGCTAGCTATGCGTAACTGATTCTATGAATCAGCCGCATAGTTAGGACGGGCGGATCACAGAGATACAACGGCGTATCAGGAGATACGCCGTTGTATCTCTTTTATGAATCTGGCCCTATCTATCTATCTAGTATCTATCTATCTATCTATCTATCTTGGGGGGTCACATCAAACCACGTTCTGGTTTGATGTGGCCCCCAAATCTCTTCTTTAGCATGACAAATCCCTGAGCGCCACGCTAATTCTTAGGATGAGCTGGGATGTGTTCACAAGTCGATGTGCCCGAGCCCGCAAGGAAGGTGCCAGTACGCAGCACCACCACCAATCACAGGCACAGTGACAATTCCCCAATCTCTGCATCTGCAGTCCACAGATGCAGAGATCGGGAATAGTCGCAGTGCCTGTGGTTGGCTCTTCGTGCTGTCGGCTTCATAGCGGCTCTGGCACATTGACTTCTGAACAGGCCCAGCCACACGCCCCGGCTCATACTAACAATGAGCGCGGTGCTCGGGATTTGTCAGGCTAAAAATAGCATAAAAAACATAACACGCTCAAGCTTTGGGGGCCACAGATGGATATACTTGGCGGGCCACAGATGTATATACATGCAAATTCCAAGTGGGGGCCACATCAAACCGAAACGCTGGCCGCAAATGGCCCGCAGGCCGAACTTTGGACATGTCTGGTGTAGACTGTGTATGTGACCAGAACAGGTTAAACGTGCCACTGCAAATGAATGTTGCTTATTTTGTGTTGTTTCTACATTTTTATATTGAGCTGAAGGAGTCTCATGTTATGTCCAGGTTATATCTTTTTTTCTATCACTAACATACAAGTCAAGAGGGGGAAGCTTTGGGCACAAAAATACGATATTTATACAAGAGCAGATGATTGGGTCAAGGTCAAAGCAGAGGGTAATTATTGCTAAATGTCAGGTTAACTCTAAAGGGCTCAGTTCATTCAACTGGGAGCAGATTAGCCCAGATGGAAATATTTTTAACACGCTCCTCTCTAGCCAATCACCAACAGCAAGGATTAGCAAAATACTTCTTCTCATCTACCTGCTCCCAGAAAGGTCAATTTTGTTCATTGCTTTTCCTTTAAAGATGTGCATTTTTATTTGTATAGTTCTTGCTGAGGAAATAAGGTCCCTTTTATCAGAGAATTAAATATTCTACATCTAAAAGCCTATTTTAAGAGGCATTTCATTCACTTTCAAGATTACTTTTATCTGCTGTTTTTAAGGACTCAAGATCTTTTTAAGTGTCTCTCCGCTGGTGGAAGACATCAGACTTTCGTCCTTTTTAAAGATTAGTAATTTAGTTTCCAACATTTCGTTATTTTAGGCTTATATTTTATGTTTCCTATCTTGCTCTTCATAAAAAAAAAACACACTCACACACATAGCCTTTTTATATAAACTAATCTACTTTGGAATACTTTCCATTTTCTGGGTAACTTAAATAAACATAAACATAAAATTCAATGGACTTAGATAGATAGCAATTATAATTTTCCTACAGTATCCATGCACATTTTGGCTCTTTCCCTTACTGGCAATCCTCACTTTGGACACTTTTCTTCTTTCAATACTCTTGAATGTGTAATCGTTTTTGGTTTAACCCTTCTTGGGTGATGTCAAATGGCTGATTCTACCTATTGAGGTTTTGTTATTTCATAGCTTTTATATTGAATGAGGGATAGAGAGGAACTTGACTGCAGCCTTCTCAGACCAGGAGACTGTACATACGTTGTTTGACAAATGACCTCTTGTCTCAGTGAAGGGCTTGGCACTTGTGACCTGAGGGCAAGTCAGCAATTATGGTTGGAACGTTTTGACAAGTAACTATGTTGGCTTAGATGGATCATGGATCAGTTGGATTACATGGAAACCAATGTCAACTCTGCCAGAAAGGGTTGTCCCTCACTTTTAACTAATAGGTATAGTATGGGGTACAAATAACCTCAGCAGATAACTTCATCCAGGCTAAAGATGCTTTTGCTCCAAAAATAGAAACATAGAAAGGAGCCTGTTTTTTGTTTTGTTTTTATTTTACTTTTTTGTATAGATCTGGGCTTGTACGGCTGTACGCTGAGTGCACACCATATCTCCTGTGCTAATAAGCACACATTCCGTCTAATGATATAGTGCATCTTCCCTATCACTCTATTTCCCGTATATCCCCAAGTAAACAGACATCACCACAGCTCATGCTCTCAGCTCCATCAGCATGGCTGCCCCAGTGAGCAGTCTGCTTGGCTTTTTATTCAGATACCACCAAAGAAATCACAAACAGGAAGTGATGACTCCAACAGCCAATCGCTTCCTCCATGGGAAGTGACATCACAGGAAATGACCTTCACACAGGAAATGACCTAGCAGGAAATCCTTCCAACAGGATGAGTTAATACAAACAACCAATGAATAACGGAGTCCTATGGGTGTGTCTGAGCAGAGACAGGGTGTATGCCTTACCTGGAAGTCATGTTGTTCAACCAAACAAAGGAAGCCGCATGGCTAAACAAATATGAACTCAGTCTCTGACCATAACAACTCAAAGACTCCCGTATTTACTGCTGGTTATGAATCCTTATTCTGTGTTGTTCCAGAGAACAAAGCATACCCGGATTATACTACCGTTCCTGTGGGTGGGAGGTTATCTGCAGGTGCACGCTACGAGTCCTGACATGTGCTGATCAGACACACAGCAGAGACAGCCAATAACCGATAATTTCCAATGCACAGGGGCCCTTTCGCTGGTGGATATACCCCCCACTCTGCAAACACCTCTCTCCAATCTCAGGAAGTTTTCCACTACCAGATGGGACTCAACCAGCGTCAGTCTGCCCCAGTCAGCTCTTTAGAGCGGGCAGTGGGAGTACTAACACTGGGCGACACAATGACAATACATATTAAATACATCTTCATAAAATTTCCACAACAGTCTTAAGCATGTCTGAAGCCACTTACTGTTGATTGACTCACTACCAAACTTATTTCAAGCATCAATTACCCTTTCAATAAAATAATACTTTCTAAGATTCATTTTTGAACTTTCCTCTTGTTAGTGTGAGGTCCCCCTGTTTTTGATCTTTCATCATCTTTCATATTGAAGATCCTGTCCTCTTGAACCTTCATAGAAGTTCCTGAAGTCTCTCCTGATATGTTTTTTTCCCTCAGACTTTTCAGCATTTTTTTTACCTGTTTGTGGAATTGTTCTGTCTTATCGATATCTTATCTAGCTGTTCGCAGCATCCATCTCCATGTGCATTTTATGCACCTGCTTTTCTCCCCGGCACTAGTGATCTCCAGCAGTCTATACAATCGCATGTAAGTGGCCTGTAATGTCCTCATATAAATTGCCAAACACCTTGTGCTGTGTATTGCTAGCACATATATACCTTTTTCACCTCGCTCTCTCTGTTGATCGAGATTATATACAGATAATTACAACAATTGCTTGTTATCAACCAAGCTGGGTAATGGAGGGACTTCTTGTCCCACCAAGTGCCCATTTAAATATTTAACCAATTTTTCTATCTTTTCGATTTACATTTTTTCTATATATGACCATTATGAGCATATACCAGCTTCTGAGGCCCCCCCCCCTTTTCACCTTGTATGATAGACTACTCAGACCACTCTTTTATATATCTCTCCCATCAGGTTCATTGGTTGGACGTGGCTCAATTGGGTCAAATGTGATGTACTGCTTGTCTATCACTGACACAACTTGTCCATCTTGTTGTACTTGGGACGTTTGTACTTCACTCACTAGGAGGATTCGTGGTCATCTTGGAGGTATTTACCTGCTTCATGTTTAAGTGAAGATTATGATAATGATGATATCTGTGAATATCCAATTTATTCTATAACATATATGTACATATCTCCATATATATTTAATCATTTTTCTTTCCTTTTTTTGGGTTCCCCCTCTCCCCCCTTTTTTTGTATGTAACACATTTCGGAGAAATTTAAATGCTTAAGGGAAAAATGATTGCGCTTGTTCTAAATAATAAAAAGAAGTGAAAAGCTGTGACCAAAAAGTGTTATACTACACCAAACAAATACAGGTCCCGTGACCACGTCCATTTGCGACGAAACGTAGGGAGGCGACGTTCTGACGTCACCGCGCATTACGATTGAACACGGAAGATACAGGCGTTTTTGTTAGAGCTGGCCGGCTTGTTGTTTTTACTGGATGCCTTGACTGATCTATTGTGATGTAAGTGCATATCTTTTTTATTCTAATAAATCGCGAGGATTTTACACTATGTGAGTCCCTCTTCTATTTGCATATATTAACCCTTTGGTGGCTGAGATGACTGACCGATTGACCGTTTCTGAGCGCTCTGAGTTGGAGAAATCAGTGGGAACACCAGTTTGAATAACATCATTACATGCTGTGTTTGGTCTCCTTAAACAGAGACCATTAAAATTCGGTAAGAGGCAGAGTGTGTCTTTGGTGGAAGTGCCTTTCTCATCACCTTTCCTGGATGTTTCATTTATCCTGCACTGGGGACACCTTTATTATGAATCTTCTTCATGGTGGACTTTTGGCTCACTTATAAGACTTATTCACTGTAATTTTTTATATTTTTTTCAAGAATTAGATGTTTTCCATTCAGGACTACATATATATATATTTTCACTAAGTATAGTCACTTATGTTATAGTTTACTGCAGATGGTGTCATTCAATTGATTATACTTGCTTTGCAGATAGCTTGCCATATATATTAGCGCGACCTGCTTTCTGTTTCCTAAATTTAAATGGTCATTTGCATTGAATTATGACGCATATTTCCATGTTTACTTATGAAGTCTCTATCTATTTTAGATTAATTTCTATGTCCGTGCGTCCCTGAAGAAGACCCCTGTAGGGCGAAACATGTAGGACTACTAGCATGGGACACACATGAAAGCTGATGCACGGTGTTGTAATTCTCCTTTCCTGTGATCTTTTTATATTTGCTTTTGTATAAACAGACTGTATTTATTATTAAACATTTATATTTTTTATAATAAAAATACGATTTCTGAGGTTTTCAATTTGATGATATACTTTATTATGTAAATATTTCAATAGTGATCATAATAACCCAACATGCATCCATACAATCCCATGCCACACCCCATTACTGGGGATTTGTATACATTCTTTATATCAGGGATGGAAATGCAGTTGGCTACTATCAATTATTAGTGCATGCTCTATACACTTTTCTCGATATCTTTTTGTAAGTGGGGTCTCCAGAACTGGACACAATATTCTAAATGAGGTCTAACCAAAGATCTATGTAGAGGAATCAGGACCTCCTGCGGGTGATCCATCCATTGATGCATCCTAGAATTCTATTTGCTTTTCCCACTGTCGGCCCACACTGTTTTTTCATTTTGCAATCATCTGAATCAAGTTCTCCCAGACGCTTTCTTACTGTATGTCATCACAAGTGCTGACAGGAACAACACAGAGATTGCTGTTCCTAATCACTAGGAACAGCAGATCTCCATGTTGTCTCCTGTCAGAACGGGGATCTGCCTTGTTTACATAGGCAGACCCCCATTCTGCCTCTCTGCGAAACGACTGTGGGTGGCCGGCGGGCACGCGTATTGGCTCCGCCTCAGGGGCGTGTATAGGCAAGTCTGGAATTTCACACTTGTTTTAACATTTGTTTTAACATTAAAGTCAGCTTACATATTGGAATACAGTATTGTAAATCTGTGATACTGTTTTCAATTTAAATTTGAAAATGAGCGGCAAGACTGCAGTCAGAAAATGGCGACAGCCATCTTGCTACACCCCGCACTGCTCACCGATTCATTTTATTGCTAAAATGCAGTCAGTTTCCGGTGCAGAAACTGACCGGAAACTGACTGCTGGTGTGAACTAGAGCCAACTAGAGCCATTGGAATACATGGAAAAAATTCACACGAAACTGAACTGAACTGCGTCTGGTGTGAACTGGCCCTAAAATCAATCATGGGGCACTGTTTACTCTGAGGCCTTGTACACACGACCGAACATGTCTGCTGAAACTGGTCCGTCGGACCAGTTTCCGCGGACATGTTCGGTCGTCTGTACGCCCGACCGGACAATTTTCCGGCGGATCGGACAGGTTTCCAGCGGACAAATGTTTCTTAGCATGTTAAGAAACATGTCCGCTGGAAGCCTGTTCGGTCGTCTGTACAACTCACCGGACATGTCCGCTCGGCCGAAAGCCCTCGCATGCGTCGAAGTGATTTGACGCATGCGTGGAAGCATTGACCTTCCAGGGTCACGCACGTCGCCGCGTCATCGTCGCATCGCGGCCATGTCACTGCGTTTGCTGTCCGCGGGAAATTTGGTCTGATGGTGTGTACAGCCATCAGACCAAAATCCGCCAGCGAACATGTCCGATGAAAACAGTCCGTGGACCGGTTTCATCGGACATGTCCTGTCGTGTGTACGAGGCCTTACTGAAACCAGGGTGTTCTTTAATCCCACTGGCCACAGTCTAGCCTCTCTTAAGCCTTCAGGACAGAAAACTGGCTCTTTGTTCAGAAGTTTGGAGACTCCTGCTATAGAAGACCCTATAGCAGTGATGGTGAACCTTGGCATCCCAGATGTTTTGGAACTACATTTTTCAGAAAGCTCAACTACACTGCAGAGTGCATGAGCATCATGGGAAAGGTAATTCCTAAACATGTGGAGTGCCAAGGTTCGCCGTCACTGCCCTATAGCGTGCTGGGGAGCCCAGAAGCCCATAGCACTATTCTTGGGAATGAAAAAATAAAACATTACGCCAACTTTGATGAGCAGTCTTAAACACAGATAGTTAATATGTAGCTAATAAAATGAAAACTTTATGTAGAGTAATAACCACTTAAGAGAACAGTTGGGTTAGTTAATTCATTATGCATTATGTATTGAAATCAGGGATTGAGACACGTCCTTATAATAGATGCAATGTCTGCACACTGTCTGCAGTGTTTTGTGTCACTGACAATGAGAATTTCATTGTCGAGCTAAATAAATTATCATGGCAAGAGTGTCTTATAGTTTGAATATTCCTGATTAGTTCTCTTGCAGGCAACTCCTGTGAGTGACATTAAAGTTTATACGCTAAGATAGGCTAAGGTGAGGCAGCGTTTTAATTGATACTTGAAGAACAATAAGAGGGAGAAGGTGGGGGGATCTTCCTCGAAGACATTAATTGCATTTGTAATCAAATCTGTCTGTATGCATTCTATGGTGATAACAATGATATAGATACAGTAAGAAGGGTAATAAACAGAAAAGAAGGGTAAGAGGGTTTTCACTGAAAGAAATAAAACATACTTCAAATACAAATCTTTGTTAATTCATAATAATAAACATTTAAATATCGTATTTAAATGTTTATTAATATTGCATACTGTAAAACCTACAAGAACTTTTACATACGCTATCCATTCAAATGTTTTTTTTTTCTACAAGATTTTTAGGTTTATTTGTATATATATATATATATATATATATATATATATATATATATATATATATATATATCAATAAGCCTAAAAATCTAAAAAAAAAACATTTGAATGTACAGTGTATGTAAAAGTTCTTGTAGGTTTTACAGTATGCAATGTTAAAGATACTTGCATCTAAATAGACTGTGGAATTACTGCTCGGGTATGGACAGTATGGGCCGGATTCAGGTAGATCGGCGCATTTTTAGGCGGGCGTAGCGCATCTCATATGCGCTACGCCGACGTAAAGCAGAGAGGCAAGCACCCAATTCACAATGCAAATGCTCCCAACATTGCGCCGGCGTAACGTAAATTTGTCGGCGTAAGCCCGCCTAATTCAAAGTAGGTGGAAGGTGGGCGTGATTCATTTAAATGAACCGTGACCCCATGCAAATGATGGGCCGAACGAACGGCGCATGCGCGCGCATGCTCAGAATCACGTCGAATATACTCCCTAAGATACGCCGCTCAATGCCTACGACGTGAACGTAACCTACGCCCAGCCCCATTCACGTACGACTTACGTAAACGATGTAAAATACGACGGCTGTTCCCTGGTCCATACCTTAACATGACTTACACCTGCTTTATGTGGCTTAACTTTACGCCGGATGTACGACTTACGTAAACCACGTATATTAATGCACCGGGCGCAAGTACGTTCGTGAATCGGCGTATCTCACTCATTTGCATATTTGCAATAAGGCGGCCAGCGTAAATATGCGCCCAAGATACGCCGGCGTAGGAAAGTTACATCGGTTGGAGGAAGCCTATTTTCAGGCGTATCTAGGTCTATGAGTACGGCGCATAGATACGACGGCGCACATTTACACTTACGCGGCGTATCTGTAGATATGTCAGCGTATGTGCTACGAGAATCCGGGCCTAAGTATGTAAAACTTCCACAATAATGAATTTATTTCAGATATCATTGTTTCTAATAACCTGGGAGTTCTACATGTACATGTTTTACTTTTTGTCTATTAGTGTGGTTGTAAACCTCAGATATGAAATACACTATATAGTCAAAAGTGTTGGGACGCCTGTCTTTACTCCAAATAACCTTAATATGCCTAAGGGCCAGTTCACACCAGATGCAGTTCCATTATTTCTGCACCAATACAGTCAGTTCCGGACATTTTCCGATCAGTTTCTGCACCGGAAACTGACCAGAAATTGATTGGAACTTACTGCACTGGTGTAAACTAGAGCCACTGGAATACATGGAATACACTGTGCATGCATTTTTAGTGCAGAAAAAAAGCACACAGAACTGAACGGAACTGTGTCTGGTGTGAACTAGCACTTAATAACAAACATGTCATACTTACCTGCCCTGTGCAAGGGTTTTGCACAGAGTGGCCCTGATCCTCCATTTCTGGGGTCCCCTGGCAGCGCTCCTGGCTCCTCCTCCTCCTGGAGCTGCTTTCCATGGGGGCACTCTTGCGGGTGTGTCCCTGAGTCCTGCTGCTGCGTCTATTGACACAGACAGCGGGACTCGACCCCGCCCCCCGGCTCCCATGTCACTGGATTTGATTGACAGCCAATGGCTATTGCTGCTATTAATTTGTCCAATGAGGACACAAGACAGCAGCTGGAGATGCTGGGCTTGTTTTTCTTGCTGGAATGACCAGGTTCAGGTAACAAAAAAGGAGGCTCTGGGGGGCTGCTGCAACGCAGAAGGTTTTTCATATTTAAGGGGTTGTAAACCCTTGAGGTTTTTCACCTTAATGCATTAAGTTGAAAAAACCTTCTGTAGTGCAGCTGCTCCCCAGAGCCCCCCTTTTGCTTACCTGAACCCGATCTTTCCAGCGGCAAGAACGAGCCCAGCAGCTCCAGCCGCTGTTTCAGGTCCTCATTGGACAGATTGATAGCAGCAGGATCCATGGGCTCCTGCTGATGTCAATCAAATCCAGTGAAAAGAGAGCGGGGCCGAGTCCTGCTGTCTGTGTCAATAGACGCAGCAGCAGGACTAGGGAGCACACCAGCACGAGTGCCCCCTTGGATAGCGGGTCTCCGAGGGGCACCCAGGAGCACCACTGGGGGACCCCAGAAGAGGAGGATCAGGGCCACTCTGTGCAAAACCCTTGTCTGTTATTTAAGAGAAAAAAGAAAAACAACCTTTACAACCCCTTTAATACATAGAATGCATTAAGGTGAAAAACCATGAGACTTTAGAACTTCTTTAATGTCATCCCAGTCTCAATTCTTCAGGCCTCGTACACACAACCGAGTTTCTCGGTTGCTGGGAGATATTTTTTGCCGAGGAAACCAGTCGTGTGTACATTTTCGTCGAGGAAACTGTCGAGAACCTCGTCGAGCCAAAAAGAGAGCAAGTTCTCTATTTTCTCGACGGGAGTCTGATTTGGCTCGTCGAGATCCTTGATGGGCTGGTTTTCAACGAGAAACTCGGACGTCTGTATGCTAAGAAACCCGTGCTTGCTCAGATTAAAGTATGAGACGGGAGTAAAAGTAGCATTTGTAATGGAGATAACAAATTTTTAAAGCTGTAACAGACTGAAAAGTGCAAATCATCTCTTACCAAACTTTTATTTAACACGCAAACACATGAGATTAGCAAAACCAGCCCCAAGAGTTTAGCCAGTGGAATCGAACTTCCCTTGCCGTTGTATGTGTTGTATGTCACCGCGTTTGAGAACGAGGAGATTTTGGCTTGACTGTGTGTACGCAAAGCAAGCTTGTCGAGTTCCTCGACAAGCCTAACAAGGAACTCGACGAGGAACTCGATGTGTTTCGCCCGTCGAGTTTTTCGGTCATGTGTACGAGGCCTAAGAATGCTGTTCTAAAAGAATGCTCAAACATTCCCATAGACACTCCTAAACCTTGTGGACGGCCTTCCCAGAAGAGTTGAAGCTGTTGTAGCTGCAAATGGTGGGCCAACTTCATATTGAACCCTGTGGACTAAGACTGGGATGCCATTAAAATTTGTATGCGTGTAAAGGCAGGCGTCCCAATACTTTGTAGCTTAAGAATATATTCAGCTCTTACTTTATATTCTTTACAGGTTCTTGTTTGACCCTGAAATTAATTTCTGTGTTCTAAAGTTATATATTGTGCAAAGTGCTTGATAGTTGTATGTTCTTTTTGAATATGCAATAGTCATTCTTAATACACACTACATTAATTTATGGCTGTACTAATTTAATAGCTGAACATATCTGAGCATTGACCTTCAGAATTTAAATATAAATCAATGGATTTAGCAGGAAATTTACTTTATCACTGTAAAAAAAATGAAATGACAAACAGTCTTATTCAATGAAAACGGCAGACTTTTAGGTGTAGTAGCGCTTTACAACCAAATAGAATCTATAACGTAATGGTATAATTTTGCAACCTGTTTTTTTTTTTTAATATAGATTTTTTTTAAGGATGAGTGCACTCTTTATTGAATAAGGTCTTCCACTACTGAAACTATTGAAGTAGCCTGTTTGACAGTGAAGCAACTATCCATTTGTAGTAGCACAGTTCAGCAAGGCCAGTCTGCATAACCCTTTCCTCACATGTTTCTTTTCACCCTTTCTACAATCTGTTTATTAAATGTACTCCCTTTGAGAGCCAGCAGCTGAAATTTTGCACATCTACTGACTCTCAATCTCTGTAGTCACAGCTTTGGCTCCCACTGATGATTAGAAGCCAATCGGAGCAGTTCACATGCATGCTGGAGGCTTCATTGATCAAAAAAAGCCTTCAGCTTGCAGATGCCTAGTGCCACCTTCTAGCTGTAATGGGATCTGCACCACGATCTATTTAATAGTGTAATTGTCTGATACAGTTACATAAAATTGCATTAATTAATAAGAAAGGAGAAATAAATGTTTTGCTTATTTGTCAGTATAAAACAAATAAAGAAAACAGGATATGGTTTGTATTAAAACAGTGCAAAACCCTTGAGCCTTCAGCTTTCAGATGCCTACTGCCACCTTCCAGCTGTAATGGGATCTGCACAATCATCTATTTAATAGTGTAATTGTCTGATACAGTTACATGAATTTGCATATATTAATTAGAAAGTAGAAACAAATGTTTTGCTTATTTGTCAGTATAAAATAAAAATAAAAAAACAGGATATGGTTTGTATTAAAACAGTGCAAAACCCTTGAGCCTTTAGCTTGCAGTTGCCTACTGCCACCTTCCAGCTGTAATGGGATCTGCACCATCATCTATTTAATAGTGTAATTGTCTGATACAGTTACATGAAATTGCATGAATTCATTAAAAAGTAAAAATACATATTTTTTTTACTCATTTGTCACTATTTAATAGTGTAATTGTCTGATACAGTTACATGAAAGTGCATTAATTAATTAGAAAGTAGAAATATTTTTTTTGATCATTTGTCAGTATAAAAAAAAACAAAAAAAACAGGATATGGTTTGTATTAAAACAGTGCACCAAATGCCTTCCATGTATTTTAAAATGTAAAAAAAATCACAGAGGTATGCAAATTAGTCATAGAAGTAGGTTCATGTTAACCAACGCATGTTGAAAGTGCTAAGTTTAGTTTCAGTATCTAGGCATCTAGTAAAATCTGATAGGTAAGCATTGAATAGACATGTGCATGACCATATGCGGATCGGCACACCATGTGATCTGCGGAGCTCCGCTGCTGCCTTGGCCATAGGAAAGTCTGTGGATATTACAGTGGGGAGATGTCTGTGGATATTATAGTGGGGGAGATGTCTGTGGATATTACAGTGAGGGAGATGTCTGTAGATATTACAGTGAGGGAGATGTCTGTGGATATTACAGTGGGGAGATGTCTGTGGATATTACAGTGGGGGGAGATGTCTGTGGATATTACAGTGGGGGAGATGTCTGTGGATATTACAGTGAGGGAGATGTCTGTGGATATTACAGCGAGGGAGATGTCTGTGGATATTACAGTGGGGAGATGTCTGTGGATATTACAGTGGGGGGAGATGTCTGTGGATATTACAGTGGGGGAGATGTCTGTGGATATTACAGGTGGGAGATGTCTGTGGATATTACAGTGGGGGAGATGTCTGTGGATATTACAGTGGGGCAGGGCCGTCTTAATAGCATCATGGGCCCCTGGGCAAAGTAATGCTCTGGGGCCCCTACAATGGAGACAGTGCAGGTAAACAGACATCAAGTAGGTAGGAGGCAAAAAAGTGGAGCTTCTCCTTTTGGGTGGAGCTCCGCATTAACTATATGAACAATCATTCTGTACAGCAAAAAAACTGGGAAAATACTACATACATAAAAGTAACAAAGCTGTCCTGTGCATATACTATATCTACTAGATTGATGCCTCCCCAGCACTATGGCCCCTCTACACCCAAGAAATCCCCCCAGCACTCTGACCCCTCTACACCCCTGATGTCCCCCCCAGCACTCTGACCCCCTCTACACCCTAGATATTCCCTGAAGCACTGTAACCATATACCATAAGATACCCCTTGTACTGTGACCCCACTACAGCCCTGATACCCCCTACACTGTGGCCTTTTTACATGCCTTCCTTTGAGTCCCGAGTATTCAAGCTGCATGGGGCAGGGTCAGAGCATCACTGGTGCTCTGACCCTGCCCCTCCCTGCTGGCTGTGAAATAATAGGTATCATTCTGCACAGCACGGTGCACCGCTGCCAGGCCAGCCTGCCTCCCCTGTGTATCTATCACTCTCAGTGCCATTATGGGGCCCCTAATTTCGGGGCAGCGTGGGCTCAAGGACCAGCTGCTTTGGGGAAAGTGAAGAGGCCCCCCATGCAGCTGGGGCCCCTGGGCAATTCATTAAGACAGCCCTGCAGTGGGGAGATGTCTGTGGATATTACAGTGGGGAGATGTCTGTGGATATTACAGTGGAGGAGATGTCTGTGGATATTACAGTGGGGGAGATGTCTGTGGATATTACAGTGGGGAGATGTCTGTGGATATTACAGTGAGGGAGATGTCTGTGGATATTACAGTGGGGGAGATGTTTGTGGATATTACAGTGAGGGAGATGTATGTGGATAATACAGTGGGGAGATGTCTGTGGATATTACAGTGGGGAGATGTCTGTGGATATTACAGTGGGGAGATGTCTGTGGATATTACAGTGGGGAGATGTCTGTGGATATTACAGTGGGGGAGATGTCTGTGGATATTACAGTGGTGACTATATATGGTTGTGAACCGAAAAATGTATGTGCGTTATAATTAAAAAAAATTAGTCGATTAATCGATTAAAAAAATTGGTTAATCGAACACGAAAATTTTAATCAGTAACAGCCCTAATATATATATATATATATATATATATATATATATATATATATATATATATATATATATATATATGTGTGTGTGAAATACACCTGTAAATGTTTAAAATGTACAGTATAATCCACATTTATACTTTATATTATCTTTTAACACCATACTTCATTCTTGGCTATGGCTCAGATCACAGTCTGAATATTTTCATATACAATATAAAGAACAGAAGACTGACAAGCTTCATTTCTCTGCTGCTTGGAATATCTGCATAGTTACTATTTAGTACTGATTTGATAACATTGTACTTAGAACACACTATCCATTAAATGGCAGCATTGTTGTAGAGCAGTGGAGTTTGGCTGATTTCATGTGTGGATGCCAGGCAAACACTTCAAGGACTGATGCCAGGAGAGCCTGGTACTATTCCTTCACACTCATCCATCAAATATTTATCTCTGCTGTCCTAGCTCTTTGTATTCATGTTGTAAGATGACCACCTATTACGGTCACAGTCACCGTAACTCTACAATAGCTCTGTCACCTCCTGCAAATCCTATATTTATTAAGTATTTAAAAGGGAAACTAAAATGCATATGGTCATTTTTTTTTCCCAAAATTTTTTTGAATGTTTACAGAAATTTTGATTTCTATAATTTTTCCCATTAACTGTATAAAATGTAGTTTATTTTGTGAATTAATATTTAATGAAGGATATGTCTACTGTATGAGCATATTGGCTTTTGATTAAGAAAGGATGGCAGTCCTTGCTCCCTTTTTGATTGTCTCAGTGTCAGGATCATTATGTCAGCTGTAAGGCTCATGCTCATGTTTTGGACATAAGAACACATGCACAATGGCATACTGGGGCTTAGTGGTCTATTTAAACTGGGGACCTGCATGGGATCATTGCTGGATGGTCTTTCAGCTTGCATCCCCTGTTATCCTTGATCCTGAATCCTGAATCCTGCTTGGCTCTGTTATAGACCTGGCTTTCATCTGACCTGCCACTGGATTACCCCTGTCTATTTATGTCTGTTGCCTACATGTGCTACCAACCTTGGCCTGGACTCTTAAACAAGATTTTGCCTATCGATTCTGTGCTTCTATGTCTGCATGTTGCCAATCTCTGATCATCTCTGACTATGATCCTGCTCATGATTTTGTGCCTTCCTGCTCGATTGTTACTGACTTTGGCTTGTGGGTGAAGAATGTGACAGACCCTTTTTGGAGGAGACTGCAGGGTAGCCCCTTGCCTACTGACGATGGGCCCTGGCATTTGAGGGAGCTACAAGCAATTGAGAAGATGTCCTGTTATATAATGCAAGAGGACATTATTACATTTAACAGTCAAGGAAGACATGATGGTCTCTGCCAACTTAAAACTCAGTGAGAAGATGTATGTAATTAGAAAGCTGGTTAATGAGATTTGGACAGCTTCTTAAATACTGGTGCAGGACAGTCTGAGCTGGGCTGGAATCTCCTGCTATGTTCTGTTTATTATAGTGTTATTGGTTTATTGTTAAGTATGTCTCTCCCATTGGGTGCCTCCTAGGTGTGTGTTTCCATTGTTAATTAAGCCACCTATTGTTTCTGCCTGTCTGATCATCTCTTGGAGATGTGATTAATATTGTGTCCACTTTAGCTTGTTATGTCACAATTGTGGGATGGTTATGTGTTTAAGCTTATGATAATGGGTAATGTACTTTATAGATCCAGGGTTGTGGGTTGGATTCCAAACTGTCTGGGCAGTGGGCACCTAGGTTTGTTTAAGTGGCTAGTTGTTATTTTAGCTTAATGTTTGTAACAGAACATCCCACACTCTGCTTGAGTGCTTCCGTCATATACCGCTTCCTATCAGTCTGGATATAGATATCAGATATTCCAGCTGCTCACAAGCACACAACGAGACGAGACTTGTTTGTCTGCTAAACATGGAGTGTTTAATAGAACCAAGAATGCAATCTTATATACAGTTTAAAGAGGAGGTAACCAGAACATAAATTAACATGAGCTAATTAACTAATCATTTACCCAGACTAGTCGACTCAGATATGACATTTCAGAGTAGACGTCCCGTCTCCGCTCACCTGCTATACAATACACATTATCATAAGTGTCAACACAGGACATCTTCACACAATAGCAGGGTCAATTAGCATCCAACAGTATGTGTCCCAACATGATGAATGAGTCACTCTTACAATTAACCTGTTGAGTTCAGAATCAACAAACAGTAAATAGTTCTTTACAGATATCCTGGAATATATTGTGGATAATAATTACATAATAATCCCATCTCAGGTAGTCCAAGATATCATTTCTCAGTCATCCTATGCCCCTAGTGGACATAGGATGATTTTAGACATAAGATGGTTCCGGGATGTCCCGGGTGAGTCTGTCACAATGTTTATGTTTATGTTGGCTGTTCCTTAGTAATGCCGCGTACACACGATCGGTTCGTCTGATGAAAACGGTCTGATGGACTCTTTTTAATCAGACAAACCGATCGTGTGTGGGCCCCATCGTTTTTTTATCCATCGGTGAAAAAACTAGGAACTTGTTTTAAAATGATCTAATGGTTAAAAAAACGCTAGACAAAAACGATCGTCTGTGAACCACGGTTAAAAAAACACGCATTCTCAGAATCAAGTCGACGCATGCTCGAAAGCATTGAACTTCATTTTTCTCAGCACGTCGTTGTGTTTTACGTCACCGCGTTCTGACACAATCGGTTTTTTAACTGATGGTGTGTAGGCAGGACTGTTGAAAGTCAGCTTCATTGGATATCTGATGGAAAAATCCATAAGACCGTTTTCATCGGATGAACCGATCGTGTGTACAGGGCATTAGGGTAATGCTAAGAAAACGGCGGTCGGGGCCACTCCGTGCAAAACGGGGTGTACAGTGGAGGTGGGTATGACATGTTTGTTATTTAGAAAAAAAAAAAAAAATTTAACCTATATCAGTTTAAGGCAGTATTGGTTGACACAAATTCCTTAGGATAATGTTTAATGTTATGGATATTTACAGTATGTATGAATTGGTTTTTATTTTATAATTAATTTATACACAGAAGGGGCCAGATCCACGTAGGGCGGCGTATGTTTAGGCAGGCGTAGCATATCGTAGTTACGCTACGCCGCCGCTACTTTGAGAGGCAAGTGCTGTATTCACAAAGCACTTGCATCTAAAGTTACGGCCGCGTATGCGTAAATCTCCCGGCGTAAGGGCGCGGAATTCAAATGATGAACAGGGTGGCGTGTTTTATGTAAAACAAGCTTGACCCCACGTAAATTGTGCTTTTTTCGTACGGCGCATGTGCGTGCATGCTCAGTATCATGTCAGATTTTCAAATTAAATTACGCCCGCTCAATGCCTAGACGACGCGAACGTAATTTATGCAAAGCCCTATTCGCGAACGTTTTACGCAAACGACGTACACGACGGAAAATTCTACGCTGGCCCGACGTCCATACTTTACATTGCGTACGCCTCATAGAGCAGGGGTAACGTTACGCAGAAAAAAGCCTTACGTAAACAACGTAAAAAAAGCGCCGGGCGGACGTACGTTTGTGGCGTATCTAGGTAATTTGCATACTCAACGTGGAAATCGATGGAAGCGCCACCTAGCGGCCAGCAAAAATATGCACCTTAGATCAGACTGGGTACTAAGACGTACATCAGTCGGATCTAGCCCAGCTTCAGGCGTACATTGTTTTGTGAATACAAAACAAAGATACGCCGGAGCAACCTAGAAGTTATCAATAGATGCGCCAGCGTAACTGCTTTGTGGATCCGGGCCAAGGTATATTGTGTTGCATAGAGCGCCATACCAACATTTGGCGTGAGCCCCTCTTCGAAACATTCATCTGAGTGTTGTGAATAATATCAGTATTGTACTGCGACCAAAGAACCACAATTTAAAAAATCCAGCAAAGGTGAGCAGAGGTGGTACAGGTGAGTGTTTTTTTTTCTTTTTGTTTGCTGTTGTGGGTTAGCGTGAGAGCCAGGCAGAATATATGAACCAATGAACAATCGACCATGAACAAAAACTAGAAAAAAAGGCTCCTAGAATCCAGCAGACTGAAATTAAATTTTCTATTGAAATAATTAGTCACCAACGTTGGCCAAGGATGCCATTAAAAGTTAAAAGACAACAATGGTTTATCAGTACAAACTACTTTTACAGGAAAAATCTATTGTTTGGCCAAAATGAATTGCCCTGCCCTTTTAATAGATAAGCGGATATCTGGCATTTAATTGGCATATGTAGTTGCTGCAGTAACTTTCCTAGGCAGCTATATTAGGAACACTCTTGGACTGAAAAAAATAAACGAGAACACGTGGAATTCCTGTCTACAGCTACCAGATAGAATTCATCTTTTCGATTTTTCCCTGGATCAACGTTACCGATAAATGTTAGTACTTAGTTATATTATGTACATTTATAGCCAGATTCAGAGAGAGTTACGCCGGTGTATCAGTAGATACACCGTCGTAACTCTGAATCTGTGCCGTCCTAAATTTAAGTGTATTCTCAAATTGAGATACACTTAAATCTAGCTAAGACCGCGGGCGCCGTCGTATCTTAGCTGTCTATTTAGGCCGGCCTCAGGGGCGTTTACGCTGACTTACGCCTAGAATGCGTAAATCAGCGAGATACACCTATTCACGAACGTACGCTTGCCCGTCGCAGTAAAGATACGCCGTTTACGTAAGGCGTTTTCAGGCCTAAAGATATTCCACCAAAAAGATGGCACAGCCAATGTTAAGTATGGATGTTTTACAATTTTAACGTCGTTTGCGTAAGTCGTCCGTGAATGGGGCTGGCCGTAATTTACATTCACGTCGAAACCAATAAGTCTTTGCGGCGTAATTTGGAGCATGCGCACTGGGATATGTCCACGGACGGCGCATGCGCCGTTCGTTAAAAACGTCAATCACGTCGGGTCACGATTCATTAGCATAAAACACCTCTTCACAATTTGAATTAGGCGCGACTAGGCCGGCACATTTACGCTACGCCGCCGTAACTTAGGACGCAAGTGCTTTGTGAATACAGCACTTGCCTCTTTAACTTATGGCGGCGTAGCATATATGAGATACGCTACGCCTGCCTAACGTTAGGCACGGATACCTGAATCCAGCTAAAAGAAAATAATCCAGGCCTTGTAAAGCTTCACAAGAATCATGCATCTGCTTGCATAATAACCGTATAGTCAAAACGTTTTGGGAAAAAAAAAAAAAATGTCCGCTTTGTGTTCTCGTGTAAAATATATGATCATATTGCAGTTTTGCTTTAAAGGGAAAACAATCTATATTGTTGTTGGATTTTTCACCCTTTTTATTTATCTGTAGTACTTTCATAACAGACGGATCTACTTAACCTCCTCAAAACCCTTTTTTATATTGTCATTATAGTAAACCTCAGTATATCATTCACGGCTTCTGATGATCTGAAGGATATGGTCCCCTTTTGCAGTCCAACTGAGGTCTATAAAAATGAATAACCTTTTTGTAAATCAATGCATGACATCAGCATCATAATGCTTTTATAAAATATAGTGTGCCTGAGAGCCCTTTCTTGCTTACTGTGACCTGCAGAATTATTTCAGAAAGGCTGAATGTAATAGCTAAAAAGCCAGTAATAATCTGAGAGATGATGTAGACAATTCGGGGCTGTAGATTTAAGCTTGGGACTTGGATACTTTCTGTAGAATACCTTAATTGCCCCAAATTATACTATGCAGACTCCCTAATGCCGCGTACAGACGGTCGTTTTTTGTGATGAAAAAAAACGACGTTTTAAATCATGAAATAAAACAACGTTTTTGAAACTTCATTTTCAAAAACGACGTTGCCTACACACCATCGTTTTTTCACAATGCTCTAGCAAAGTGAGGTTACGTTCACCACTTTTTTCCATTGAAGCTCGCTTCATAACTAGCTTCTGGGCATGCGCGGGTTTAAAAACGTCGTTTTTTGACAAAAAATATGTAGAAGAAAACGTATCGGCCTAAACTGAGGAAAAAAAATGTTTTTTTATATATTTTTGGGGGATATTTATTATAGCAAAATGTAAAAAATATTCATTTTTTTCAAAATTGGCTCTCTATTTTTGTTTATGGCGCAAAAACTAAAAACCGCAGAGGTGATCAAATACCACCAAAAGTAATCTCTATTTGTGGGAAAAAAAGGACGCCAATTTTGTTTGGGAGCCACGTCGCACGACCGCGCAATTGTCTGTTAAAGCGACGCAGTCCCGAATCGCAAAAAGTACTCTGGTCTTTGGGCAGCAATATGGTCCGGGGGGTAAGTGGTTAAAGGAACCTATTTAAAAAATAAAAAAACAAACCTTTACAACCCCTTTAACAGCATTTTAAAAATCCATTAAACTGATTGCAAGTGCTCGTTTAAAAAAAAATAAAAAAAAATAACAAACATGTCATACTTGCACAGAGCAGCCCAAATCCTCTATTTCTCAGTTTCCAGAATGGCAGGCCTGGGCACAATCACGTACAGGTACGTTGGCGCTTTAGTGCCCAGCGTGGACCCGATCGCCGCCGGTGTCCCACGATCGGGTCGCAGGAGCTGAAGAACGGGGAGAGGTGAGTGTAAACACACCTTCCCCGTTCTTGTCTGTGATTTGTCACTGATCGTCTGTTCCCTGTCATAGGGAACGACGATTATTGAGATCACACGTCCAGCCACGCCCCTCCTTAGTAAGAAACACACAATAGGACACACTTAACTCCTTTAGCGCCCCCTAGTGGTTAACCCCTTCACTGCCATTGTCATTTTCACAATGCATTTTTATAGCATTTTTCGCTGTGAAAATGACAATGGTCCCAAAAATGTGTCAAAAGTGTCCGATGTGTCCTCCATAATGTCTCAGTCACAAAAAAAAAAATCGCTGATCGCCGCCATTACTAGTAAAAAAAAAATATTAATGGAAATGCCATAAAACCATGCCATATTTTGTAAACGCTATAGCTTTTGCGCAAACCAATCAAATTACCAAAAATATATAGAAGAATACATATCGACCTAAACTGAGAAAAAAAATAAAAGTTTTTTTATATATTTTTTGGGGATATTTATTATAGCAAAAAATAAAAAAATATAGATTTTTTTTCAAAATTGTTGCTCTTTTTGTTTATAGCGCAAAAAATAAACACCGCATAGGTGATCAAATACCACCAAAAGAAAGCTCTATTTGTGGGAAAAAAAGGACGCCATTTTTGATTGGGAGCTACGTCGAACGACCGTGCAATCGTCAGTTAAAGCGGGGGTTCACCCCAAATTTTTTTTTAGATTTTACACACATTAGAGCCAGCATACTAAGGGCATTTACATTTGGCGTTTTTTTTTTTTTCCTCTGTACATACCTTTATATTCTGTTTTTCTCCAGGGCTTCCGGGTTCCGATGACTGCGGGACTGGGCGTTCCTATCCTTCCGTTGGATGATTGACGGCTTGTGAAACAGGTGACCTGTCGCACAACGCGCATCACCAGATGTCGGGAAATACCCGAGCTGCGAGTGGGCACTATACGGCATTTGCGCAGTGAGCTCTACACGACGGGCGCAGGCACCGTATAGTGCCGACTCTCAGCTCGGCTATTTCCATAAATCTGGTGACGCGCGTTGTGCGACAGGTCACCTGTTTCACAAGCCGTCAATCATCCAACGGAAGGATAGGAACGCCCAGCCCCGCAGTCATCGGAACCCTGAGGCTGGGATAGGAACGCCCAGTCCCGGATTCATCAGAACACGGAAGCCCTGGACAAAATCAGGATATAAAGGTAAGTACAGAGAAAAAAAAATAAAAACATGCCGAAATGAAATGTCCTTACTATGCTGGTGTAAAAATGTAAAAAAAAATGTTTTTAGGGTGAACCTCCACTTTAAAGCGACGCAGTGCCGAATCGCAAAAAGGGGCCAGGTCCTTTACCTGCATAATGGTCCGGGTCTTAAGTGGTTAAGTAACATTTAACAAATACAAAACTTTATAATGTTTTTTAATCATTCACTTGTATTCAATTTCGGCGTATAACAGTAAACCTAAAAGTATGATCTTTTCAGCACCTTCGTCTTTCTTTCTTTCTTTTTTCTTTAATACACTTCTTAAGAAAGCAGAAAACAATCCCCCCCTCCTTTTATAAGACGGGAAGCATCTGCCTTGAAGGTAATGTTTTATAAAGCCATACAACAGCAGCGCGGCGAGCTTCCGTAGTCACTGGGGAGCCCAGATCTCGGATCAGATGGCCCTCTGATTCCTTTTTATTCCTGTGTTTGCCTTCTTCACGCCAGGAATGACATGCCACTGATGAAGGAACCAATTTCTTTATTTCCTGTCCTGCCTGCTGCTGGCAGCTGCTGCTCATAGCTGCGCCTTTCTCAATGCGTACAGATATCTGCCAAAGCTCTGTAACATCCTTGTTCGTCTGCCAGTGCTGGCCAAGGACAGAGTCTTAACGAGCGAGTAGGTGTTTAATTAAAAGCCTGTGACAGAAACACTCAGAGACGGTCAGCTAACATACTTAGAATAAATGGAGTTCATAAAATCCAAAGAGGTAAATGTCAAAGCTGCGTTATTTATACCCCCGGTCCGTTCCAAATTTTGTGTATCAGGCGTCTATCATTTTCAGGTGTAGTAGCCAGTGCAGCCTCTTTTTTTTTGTTGCGTCTTGTTACATTTCACAGCGTTGACATATTGGAACTGTGATATTAGGGACTCGGTAATGCCGGACTGTGCTCGTTTGATAGCGGAATAACAAAACAAACATCCTGGGCGCTATGTTCTGGCAGCACAAAAATGAGACGTTTGAAATAGTTTTTCCTTTTTCTATTATTTGAATTGAGAGGAGACATTTTCAAAGGGTTGGCTGGATTATTTTCAGCAGGTTGTGTTAAAAAATAAGAATGGTAATGGATCCTAACCGTACAGGCGATGTAGGCGTAGCAGAAATAGCGCAGTAAGCTTGTGGGAGGCTGCAATATTTTGGTGTGTGGAGAGGTCAGATGAATAGATAGGGTTGACATATAGATAAAATGTGTTGGGACCAATAGTTGGATTCACGAGTGGGCCATTTGCTACCCATTGGCACATGCACTTTGACCCTTTGCAGATGGTGCCAGTGCCATGGAACTACACAAAAATATTTATCAGTTCTGTTTTGGGGCTCAACAGACCAAATACACATCCAACATTAAACAGAGCTTAAAGCGGAGTTCCAGTCCCCCAATTATTTTGGTGTGTGGAAAGGTCAGATGATGCAAGGTGAATAGAAAGGGTTGTGTGGATGGTAATGTAGTGCTATGTGTGAGTCAAAAGGCCATAGGTGTGTGCAGCCTATTGCATTACGGTGTGCACCCTAAAGCTCCAGCACATGTGCGTTTGATATATTTGCCGGCCTCTTCCCTGCTCTCCATCCTGAAACAATGGGAGGAAGGGGGAGCAAGGGAGCACATAGGGGACTCGGGCAACAGAAGAAACAAGAACAGGGAAAGGAGGGGTGGTGGGGGTGGCATATATTAGTACCGATCCCCTATATTTTCCTCCTGTGGCAGTGGAATGTTGACAAAAGGGAGAGGAGGAGAGGCCTACTTTCATCTGCTGTAGCCGTAAAATACAAATCGATTCCACTAAATTCCACCTCTGCCACCTCTCCTGTCCAGGTTCTAAAGGGGCCAGCAGGGAAGGATTGCGGTTTACCTGTCACCATTGACAGGTTGCCAACCTCAGGATTAGGGTGTGCCCAGGCACACCTGGCCCACCCCTTGCGCATGCCTATGCCAAAGGCAATGGCTGTATACACCTAATGGGGTGTGACCATATATTGTGACACAAAGGATGTAATGGCAAAAATTGCACCACAACAAAATGTGAAATTCAAATCAATAAAGTGAACAATATAAACAAAAGTGTAATGTAGTGTCCATAAAAAATAAAACGATGAAGATGTCATGAGATGGTGAGGAACTTCCCAACAGAAATCATCAAATATGAGGTGGAATACATATGCGCTTACCGCAACCGTTGGACCCAAATGTCCAACAACAGTGGATCGATCAAGCTTGGAATGTCCCACAGAGATGTCACCGGAAGTCCAGAAGGAAATGGAGTCTACCTCCTAGGCAGTCAGATGTCGTCAACCCAGGAAAGGGCAGGAAGACCAGATGTTCATCAGCCACTCCAATACTGAAGATACTAGTAAACCGTGGGTATGGCAATCATAAAAGATCCTCCAAACATCCAAACACGATTTGGTTCAGGTAAGTGAGAACCCTGGCATCGGTACTGGAAACCAACTGGAGAGGGTTAAAAAAAAAAAACTTGAAAAAAATGGGGGCTCCAATGGTGTAAGTCATAAAATTTTAATGAAAAAACAATATACATAATAAAAAAAAAAAAAAAGTGATCACAATTCATGAGTATTAAAAGCAATATGGGGAGCAAAATGCATGGGCTGACGCGTTTCGATCCAATAGGACGTCTATTGGATCGAAACGCGTCAGTAATTAGATAGGGTTGACATATAGCTAAAATGAGTTGGTACCAATAGTTGGGTTCATGAGTGAGCTATTTGCGGGTAGCACATGCACATGCACTTTGACCCTTTGCAGGTGGTGCCAGTGCCATGGAACTACACAAAAATATATTTTCAGAACTGTTTTGGGGCTCAACAGGCCAAATACACATCCAACATTAAGTAGAGCTTAAAACGGAGTTCTAGTCCCCCAATTATTTTGGTGTGTGGAGAGGTCAGATGATGTAAGGTGAATATATAGGGTTGACATATAAATAAAATGTGATGGGACCAATAGTTTGGTTCACAAGTGGGCTATTTGCTACCCATTGGCACATGCACTTTGACCCTTTGCAGATGGTGCTAGTGGTATGGAACCACACAAAAATATTTTTCAGATCTGTTTTGGGGCTCAACAGACCAAATACACATCCAAAATTAAGCAGAGCTTAAAGCATAGTTTCAGTCCCCCAATTATTTTGGTGTGTGGAGAGGTCAGATGATGCAAGGTGTATAGATAGGGTTGACATATAGATAAAATGAGTTGGTACCAATAGTTGGGTTCATGAGTGAGCCATTTGCTACTCATTGGCACATGCACTTTGACCCTTTGCAGATGGTGCCAGTGCCATGGAACTACACAAAAATATATTTTCAGATCTGTTTTGGGGCTCAACAGACCAAATACGCATCCAAAATTAAGCAGAGCTTAAAGGGGTTGTAAAGGATATATATATATATATATATATATATATATATATATATATATATATATATATTTTAAATAACAAACATGTTATACTTACCTCCACTGTGCAGTTTGTTTTGCACAGAGTGGCCCCGAACCTGGTCTTCTGTGATCCCTCGGCGGCTGTCTCGGCTCCTCCCCACCAGAACTAAGCCCCTTCATGGGAGCTCTCTCCCATGGGGGATAGTTCTTGCGGGCACGCTCCTGCGATACAGCAGGCGGCTATAGCCACTCACTGTATCACTTGGCCCTGCCCCCCGATGCGCGGCGTCATTGGATGTGATTGACAGCAGCGCAAGACAATGGCTGTGGCAATTCATCCACTCTAGCCGATCAACTGGCAGACTTAGCGGAGAAGAGGACGTCGGGGGCGAGCGCAGTAGATTAATGGGCTCAGGTAAGTAAAACGGGGGGGGGGGGGGACGTAACTGGCAGATGTTTTTTCATAGGCTGCATTAAGGTGAAAAAACATGAACCTTTACAACCCCTTTAAAGCGGAGTTTCAGTCCCCCAATTATTTTGGTGTGTGGGGATGCAAGGTGAATAGATAGAATTGGCATATAGATAAAATGAGTTGAGATCAATAGTTGGGTTCACGAGTGGGCCATTTTCTACCCATTGGCACATGCACTTTGACCCTTTGCAGATGGTGCTAGTGGCATGGAACTACACAAAATATATTTATAGATCTGTTTTGGTCCAGTCCCCTAATTAATTTTTTTTGTTAAATGCTCCCCTGTAATTTTTACCACTTACCATCGGTAATGTGGTCCTTTTTTTTTTTTTAAATCATTATAAACTAACCTGATCTCGGAAGAAGGCAGGGTCCATCGCTGTTGTGGTCACCTGAAGCACGCTTGTCTTCATTTCCAGGATTCAGTGCAGCTGGCTACCCAGCATGCACCTCCCAATCGCGCGTCTGTGTAGTAAGGCCACTGGACGCCGATGTTTCTTCCTGACAGGTTGCAACCTGTCACAGGACATCCCGTAAGGAAATCATGAGAGATTTCAGTATTAGACGATTCCCATTGACTCCTGGGATAGATGACATCCCAGCTAGCACCCCCCTCCCACTGTCTGTCCAGCACTTACCCCATCTAGGTGGAGGGTGGCGGCAGCTGTTCCTGTGTCTTCTTCCGCCGTGTGTCTCTTCTCTCCTACTGCTAGGCATCCAATAGGATCTTCTGTCCTCAGACCCACTTCCTGATTGGGTGGGAGGAGGATCAGTGCGACGATAATGAATATTCATTCGCTATCATCACACAACTGGGTGGGCTTCATGCCCAGTGCTCTACGCCCGTAGCCCACCCTTTTTTAAAGCCTATTAGAGCCTCTTGCTGTAATCACATGCTTAAAAAAAACACCCACCCCGCATTGGAATCCATGCGTCCGGTGTCCCTGTATGTAAATCAGGGGGCCGGACGCATGTATAGGGCGGGTGGTGCCCGTGTGCCCCTAATGCATGGGCCGCCACTGATTTCAAAGAGTTAACCAAGTTATAATTACTAGAGCCTGGAATTATGGAATGGATTCAACTGTTTGCCCCTAGGAGACAAAAATGGACATAGTTGTTGGGGGGGCACAAGACTGATGGAGTTTGTAGGAGATTAGATTTGATGGACTCTTGCCTACGTATTTATAAGTGATACAACAGGTTCAAACAATATATCCAATTATTAAGGCATGGCAGGGTAAACTCTAGAGCATTAATGATCAGTTATGAGCTTTGGAAGGGCTCACTATTGTATACAGAAATTTCAAAATGCCTGGAAAATCTCTAAAAATAATCTAACAAGTCTTCTCTCTTTCCCATAGAACTGTGTGTGCACAGCATTGTAATGTCAGATAAACTGGAGAAGAAAGACATTGCGGGTTGTTCTTTTTGAGAGAAGTATTAACATTTGTATATGTATCGCTTATTCCCATACTCGCTGATATATGGGTTCCCTGATTCCTGGTGACAACAACTCTTCCAGCAGTTCAACACTCTCTGACACACCAAGGCTTAATAAAAGAATGTTAATTTGGGTGACACACCCAGCAAAGCAATAATAATGGAAGCAACAGTCAAGAGCTGCAAAGGCAAAATTATACATTACACGGATAACAGTTTTTAAACTGAGTATTACTAAGCACAACCTCATCAGGTACCCCAAATCTCCTAGGTAAAACTCACATCTCTTAGGCCCTAAACTACAACGAAGGTCTAAATATTGGTTCTACTCAGAGTCTAAAAGTCTCAGTCCCTCATTAACCCTCACCACTGGCCTGTAGTACACCTCAAGTTGGCTAGCGTTGGGGCCCAAAATGAGATTGAAGCACTCCTAAAGCCAAACCAAACTCTCTCAATCAACATTAACTATTTGTAATCATTATGCAGCTAGCCCTACTAAATAGGTAGAAAGGTATATTATATTTACTTGTTTTAAACTTTTTTTTCTACATTTGGTTACTTTGTGGTTTCTGATCTAGGCCAACATGATGTCATACATGCCAGGAGTCTTCATGGGCATTTTCTATTCTTTTATCTGGAGGAAGGGAGGTGGGGCTTTCTCAGCTAAGCATGAATCATCTGCCCTTTACTTTACTTTACTTTACTTTACTTACTAAAGTATGGCCACAGCTAGAAATGTGAAGGGGATGTTTTTCAAAGTGATTTCTCAACAAAATACAGCATGGAGTTATAGATGAATGACTTTGAATATAAAAAATGTATTAAATAGTGTTTTCAGTTTGTGTTGTTCATATACAGTTGTGTTCTGCCTTAGGCCTGGTACACACGATAGGATTTATCCGCGGATACGGTCCGCCGGACCGTATCCGCGGATAAATCCTCTGCGGATTTTAATTAGATGGAGTGTACACACCATCGGATTGAAATCCGCGCTGAATTCCCATTGCGGTGACGTGTCGCGCCGTCGCCGCGATGATGACGCAGCGGCGTGCGCGACGCTGTCATATAAGGAAATCCACGCATGCGTCGAATCATTACGACGCATGCGAGGGATGGGTTCGGACGGATCGATCCGGTGAGTCTGTACAGACCACCGGATCGATCCGCTGGAGCCGATTCCAGCGGATAGATTTGTAGACATGTCTACAAATTTTTATCTGCTGGAATTCGGAAATATCCGCGGATAAATATCCGCTGGAACGTACACACCAGGGGATCTATCCGCTGAAACCGATCCGCTGAGATTTTTCAGCGGATGGATCCTCTCGTGTGTACGGGGCTTTACAGTGCTACTTAACCAACAACAGTAAAATCAGTCTGCATATGCAGTAAAGCATGCTTGTTATACTCACTGTGGAACCTAAGGGGTTAGTCCTCCACATTGTTTTAAAAGGCTGTTTGATCCTATCTTCTCTGAACCTCCATTTCTTCCACTGTCCCCAATCTATCTCCTGCTAAGACAGAGCCTTGGAGGAACGCTGCACATTCTCAGTTTGGTGTGTATTGCTAAAGAGGTTTTTTTTTTTTTCGAGGGCTAATCAGCACTTTGCAGACCGAGGGTCAGGAGTCCTGCAGCCTCATAAGACAGTCATAAGAGAATGAAAGCTCCTCCGACAAGCTTTAAAGCAAAGCTCCACCCAAAAGGGGGTCCGCTCCGCTTGTTCACATCCTCTCCCCTCCACTGCCACATTTGGCACTTTTTGGGGGGCAGGGGGAGCAGGTAGCTGATTTTGACAGGTACCCGCTCCCACTTCCTGGTAAGATCACCACACGTGATCTACGTCTCGTCCGGCTCCTCCTGCCTTCTGGGACCTGTGTGTGTGTCCTAGAAGATGATGGGACTAGTCAAAAAGCACAGCGTGACTTGCACATGCGTAGTAGGAAACCGGCTGTAAAGCCTGAAGATGTCCATCTGCGTAAGGTGCTGACATCGCAGGATCCCTGTACAGGTATGTGTCCTTTTATTAAAATTTAGCAGCTACAGTTTTTGTAGCTGCTGACTTTAATTTGTATTTATTTTTTTACAGGCTGGAACTCTGCTTTAATCAGTGCTCGGCCGGACACTGATAGAAGTCACAAGACTACTATATACTGCTGCTAAAAGGTATTTAGCAGTTTATATTTACTAAAATAATTGCATTCCCGTGTTCTGTGTACTGTGGGAGGCCAGACATAGTGAATACAGGCTCCTGGGTTTAGTCACACTTTAACCCCTCTCACTGGCCACTGGAACAGCTGATATTGGCTAGCGTTGGGGCCCAAGAATACAATAAAGTGCTATTAAAAAAAAGCAGAAAATGGTATCATACTTACCATAATTTTCTTTTCCTGGTGCCTAGTCATGGCAGCATACGTGTGACAGTAGCCCCGCCTACTTCCACTCACATGACTAGTGCATAACTATAAAAAGTTAACACTAGGGTTGTCCCGATACCACTTTTTTAGGACCGAGTACAAGTACCGATACTTTTTTTCAAGTAGTCGCCGATACCGAATACCGATACTTTTTTTAAATGTCATGTGACCGTTTTCAAACCACAATACAGACTAAGGATATTTTCTTTAGAATTATGAAGAACTGGTACATCATGGTGTGGGGCTGTTTTTTAGCATACGGTACTGGAAAACTACATATCATTGAAGGAGTGATCACTGCCAGTGCCACCTATCAGTGCAGCTCATCTGTGCCAGTGCCCAAAAGTGCAGCTAGCCAGTGCCACCTATCAGTGCAGATTAGTGCATCAGTGCAGGGAGGCAGCTTATTAGTGCATCTCATCAGTGCCACCCAATCAATGCCAGTGCCACCTATCAGTGCCATCCATTTATGAGTGCCATTCAATCAATGCCAGTGCCACCTATCAGTGCCATCCAATGGCACTGCAGCTGCCTGGATGTGTGGATTTATTATATAGCGGTCGTCGGCCGGCCACCGGGCCCTGGTGAGAGAATTAAGTTTGGGCCTATATTATGATGGGGGCCTGGAGCTGCAGCTCCATCAGCCCCACGTTTAATCCGGCCCTGCCTCTATGCACCGCTCGATGTCACAAAAAAAAAAAAAAAAAAAGTATTCTATTTTGGTATCGGGAGTATTTGCACGAGTACGAGTACTAGCGCAAATACTCGGTATCGGTACCGATACCGATACTGGTATCGGTTTTGGGACAACCCTAGTTAACACCCACACAACAGCCCATTCCCTGTACATTGCTAGGAATGATCTGGGTGGGTTTGGTATGCTGCGATTGATAGGCATCAGGAAAATAATATTATGCTAAGTATGATACACATTTCTGTTTTCCTGGTGCCTCCATGGCAGCATACATATGATAGATCAATAACTAGCTATCAGGGTGGGAAGCTTCAGCAAATTCCATCATAAGAAAGTGAGTAAGCTACTGGCTTCCTGCCAAAGACAGGTGTAGTGAGGACTACTAAGCTCACCAGTAGTGCTGAATAAATGGGCTGTTGCATGGGTGTTAACTTTTTATAGCTATGCACTGGTCCTGTGGGCGGAAGTAGGCGGGGCTAATATCACACGCATTGGCGACCCATCCATTAGGGGTGCCCGGGCACCGCCCCCTCTCTCCTTTTTTTTTTTTAAGCACCTGATTAGAGCCAGAAGCTCTAATAGGCTTAAAAATAGGGTGGGCTCAGGTCGCAGAGGATGCAACCCGATCCCATCCAGGTGTTTTACAACAGCGAATTAATTTTTGCTGTTGGAAAACTGATCCTCAATCCAGCCAATCAGAAGCGGGTGTGAGACCCATTTTCAGATTATCTGAAAAGAAAAGACTCTCGATTGTCTGCCGAGGAGAAGGGAGGAAACAGAAGCCACCGCCATCGCGATGACCCATGGAGAGCAGGAGAACAGGAGGCTGCCTCCAGGGCAGGACTTAGGGTGGTGGGGGCCCCTGGGCTTGAGTGTTGAAGGGGCCCCCTGGAGCCGAGAATTGGGGGGATCGAAGATGTTGAGCGAGGGGGGGGATCATAGTTGTTGAGCGGGGGGGTGCGCATTAAAGTTGTTGAGCGGGGGGCGTGACTTGAAGTTGTTGAGCGGGGGCGCATTAAAGTTGTTGAACGGGCGGGGGGGTGCCTCTCACCTGTGCCGACAGCCGGGGCCACAGACTGTCATTAGCCCAGCTGTCGGCTTTCTTCCCTTCAGCAGCCACAATCCTCCACACACCACTCCGGTTCCTCCTGCTTCCGTGCTGCCTCCTCTTGCAGTGCGGGAATATTAACCCTTTTGCGGGACTGCGGGAAGAAGCTGTCTGTGCGGGAAAGTCCTGCAGAATCCGTGCGTTTTGGGAGGTATGCACAGGGCCACCATCAGGAATTTGTGGGCCCCTTACACAGCTTAAGGCATGGGCCCCCTGGAGCAGAGAACCGGAGGGGGGTGCTTCCGCCTGTAATTGAGAAGCGGGGGGGCTGCCACAAATTGAGAAGCGGGGGGGCTTTACAAAAAAGAAGACATGAAGACCTCCGGACCCCCAAAAAAGATTTCTACTGGCCACCACTGATCACACGTATGCTGCCATGGAGGCACCGGGAAAGTGTTTTTGTAATACCAACGGTAACGAGGGGAGTCCCAAAACTGAAACGGCCAATAAAGATCCTCCTGGCTGGGCTGCTAGGGGTAGGTCCTGCCCCTTTCCTGCACTAACAGCCAATCAGTGCTCAGTCCTTCATCTTCCTTCCTGCAGCTGCCACTTATGTAGGTAAGAGAGTAAAAAAAAAAATGTCCAGCTAATGTTTATTCCCAACACTGCAGGACAGGATTTAAAGAGCCCTGTAGGAAGTTTTAAAGTAAATCTGTAAAACATAAAAATACAAATAAGTTCAATAAAACTATTTTTTTTATGGAGGATGTGCAATTATGTGATGATTTTATGAAAACAAAAGGTAAAAAAAAAAACCATGCAAAAAAAAACACGTTTCGTTCTTGTTTGATTAACATCATCAATTTACTGACTGGCATAAATGATAAAACCGCTTCTCCTTTATCGCAATTGCCTTTATGACGGTTCAAGTGGGGCAAGAGGGAAATAGTACGAGACACATGTGTGCGAGCTACCTGCTTGTGGAATGAATGGATGCAGTTACAGCCTAATGATTGTACACAGTGTCCCTATAGGCACGCAGGCAATTTAGAGCTTGCAAACCAGGCCTGCTTCATGCTATATTTCAGAAGCAACGCGTCCCATTGTAAAAGCCGCAGCAGAAACAAACAATGATAGTTTATTGCGAAGCTGTTTTACTGTAATGAGTATTGTGGGGAATATTGAAAAAGATCTTTGGCTGAGCCAAAAATGAATTTGTAAGTCATAAAGTGTCCTACGTCGAAATTAACACCGACCCTTTCAATGCTAGAGCGGTCAACGTAGACCCGACTTTTCCATGGGTAGAGAGGTTACTCGGGATTTTATTTATAAAAATGGAAGAAAATGTTTTAAATCTATCTGAAAGAAGACTTTTAAGGCATGATTAAAGACTATTGTTTTCCCAGCGTGATGAATCAGGCTGCTTGGATACTCCAGAGGAAGAACAACCGTCAAGTACAAGGAAGTGTTCCTATTTCTCACAAATGTTTGTTTTAAATAGCAGTGGCCACCGTGGAGGAGCTCTGGATTATCCACCTCAGCGTATTATTTGTGTCAGTCTCATTTTATGTATTTCACACCCACACGCAGATGTATATTACACATAATATAATCTTCAAGCTATTTTTTTTTTTGCCATTTATTTCCCTGGTGGGCCTTTCACACCACGGTCAAGTTCAAAGTGCTGAGGTGGAACAATAAAAGATGCAAGGGCAGGAAGTACTCTAAATCAGCTGTTTCAGTTTAAAGGAGAGCTTTAGTCTACCCCTGGGTGCAGAGGCAAGCCCTATAATAATTGGGATAAGATGTTTGAAGGATATAAGAGTTCAAATAAAAGAAAAGTGTTTACCCTTTCCAGGACTAACTTTTTTGGGTCACGGTTGCCAATTGTGTTTGGATGGCAAAAGATGGGCCACTACTTGAGACATGATGTCAAAACGCTTAGGACACCGGTTGCAAAGGGCCCCCGTGCAAAAAAACTGCTTGTACACTTAGGGCCCTTTCACACCTGCTGACCGTATGTCCATATTTCATCCATCCGTTTTCGGATGAAATACGGACATACATGAATCCCTATGGGATAGCGGGTGTCAGCGGATGAATATCCGCTGACACCCGATCTCATCAGTGCCCGATTCTGCAGACGGAGGAAAATCCTATTTTTCCATCCGTCTGTGGATCGGATCGGATGAACACGGACAGACGGTCAGATGGACAGTGTGCAGGGACCACCCTGTCATCTGCCAGCTCAGCAGGGATCAACGGAGCGATCCCCGCAGAGCAAGCAGATGAGAAAGGTACGAATCCTCAAGGAATCCGTACATGTGAAAAGGCCCTTAGGGGCAATTTATGAAGTTGCTTCAAAGCAGAGTTCCACCCAAAAATGGAACTTCCACTTATCCGGTTCCTCTCCCCCCTTCCGGTCTCACATTTAGCACCTTTCAGGGGGAGCTTAAACAGGTATTTGCTCCCACTTCTGGCGATAGATCGCTGCAGAATCTGCTGTGATCTACACTATGTCCGGCCCCTCTTCTGTCCTGTTTCCCGGCTGTCTTCTCGGAGACACACATGTCCCAGAAGACAGCAGGGATGAGTTAGGATGCGCAGCGCGACTCGAGCATGCGCAGTAGGGAACATAGCTGTGAAGCTGCAAGGCTTCACTTCCTGATTCCCTTACTGAAGATGCCAAAGCCACCACCAGGGAGCCGAGAGACAGATCGGCTTTGGGTGCCGGCATCGCGGGTGCCCTGGACTGGTAAGTGTCCTTATTTTAACCACTTGCCTACTGTGCACATACACCCCCTTCCTGCCCAGACGAGATTTTAGCTTCCGGCACTGCGTCGCTTTAACTGACAATTGCGCAGTCGTGCGACGTGTTTTCCAAACAAAATTGACGTCTTTTTTTCCCCCACAAATAGAGCTTTCTTTTGGTGGTATTTGATCAAAAAAAGAGAAGATTGTTGCGCAGACCCAGCATAAAGTGCAAAAAATAAAATAAAAAATGAAAAATAAATAAATAAATACCAGCCGCGTCTTAAGTGTGCCATACAGCACAGACAAGCATAATGAGAAAAAAGAAGTCGCGCTAGTTCAAAAATAAAAAATCTAAAAATAGTGAAAATCCTGTGACTAGTTAAACCAAATAGTTAAATATATGGTGATAAGCACCATCCATGAAGAAGTGCAATTAACATATAACCACTAAGCGACACAAATATATCCAAATCAATACAACATATTGACAGTCCAAGTGAGCCAAAAGGTTAAAGTAGTCCGCAGGTGTGTGATGAAAAAGAATCTTCCGACTAACAGTGATATCAACCACGCTGTGTTTTAGACCAACAGGAGACCTCCACCACAGATAGTACTGACTCTTACCAGAATTCAGTAAAAATTAGGCATGAATATCAAATCCAGCAGCAACATACAGGGTAATCTTCAACCAGCAGTATCCATAAATGAATATTCACCAATAGAATCCAGGCTCCATAAATGCAAAGGAAACACCAAGAGAGGAATATAGTGTAATACTGCGCTGGTTTATTGTAGCATAAAAAGAGCCAAATGCTTACTTACATCTCCAAAGAAAGAAATAGGCATCAAGCGGACATAAAATCAGGTACAAGGTAAAAAAACACACAGCCGGCCGGACTGTGTATAGGCGTGCGTCCGGATATCCGGATCCTTACACCTGGTAAACGCGGCAACGTCAGAGCGTCTCCTCCCGACGTTTCGTCACAATGGGGACGTGTTCACGGGGTAAGGAGACGCCCCAACCTGCCGCACATATAACAGATACAGGGGCGGAGCCAACCAGGGAGCAGATCTGGTCACGATCGTTAATCCTCCATTTTGACTCCTGGAAACCCGCAGTTCCTGCTGATGCAGACCACTGCCAAAGTAAGGGAAAAAAAATTATATATACAATATTACCTCCCTCCCCAAGGGGAAAAAAGAGAGGAAGGAACTACTTTTAAAACCTTCCATTGGGACTCACAGTATTAAAACCGGAGGGCCAAGGGAAGTGAACCAATACAAAAAAGAGAAATGTATAGTCCTCATATGACTGAGGTCAACGGACAATGCTGCTAGCATATTAATCCCTGTCATACCGGACTTTTATAACAAAATAAAAACTTATGGAGGTACGATCACCAGAGTCCGCCCCTGGTCGTCTGTATCCCCTATGTACATAAAACACATATAAGATTACTGCAGTAAGCAATCCAGCTAAATAAAATCAACAACATGTGTAAAAGAAACAGAATTGACTGTCTATGTTTACACTAAATAAAAAACTTAAAAAATTTTTATAAATGACATAAAAATGTATCACATAAGTTAATGAAACATACATAATGTACAACATCACATTAACACCCATATTTAAGAGTCTCTCGTTTAAAAAAGGAATTCAACATACTATATCAACATTAAGGACTAGTAAATAAATCCGTAAAAAACGTGGTATTTGATCGCCTGTGCGGTTTTTATTTTTTGAGCTATAAACAAAAAAAGAGCGTCAATTTTGAAAAAAAACACAATATTTTTTACTTTTTACTGTAATAAATATCCAATTTTTTTAAAAAATATTTTTTTTTCTCAGTTTAGGCTGATACGTATTATTGTACATATTTTTGGTAAAAAAAAAAAATCGCAATAACCTGGTTTGCGCAAAAGTTATATTGCCTACAAAATAGGGGACATAATGATTTTTTTTTTATTTATTTTTTACTAGGAATGGCGGCGATCTGCGTTTTTTTTTCCGGGAGTGCGACATTATAGCGGACACATCGGACACTTTTGACACATTTTTGGGACCATTCACATTTATACAGTGAACAGTGCTATAAATATGCATTGATTACTGTATAAATGTGACTGGCAGGGAAGGGGTTAACCACTAGGGGGCGGGGAAGGGGTTAAATGTGTATCCTGGGTGTGTTCTAACTGTGGGGGGAGGGAGGTGACTGGGGGAGGTGACCGATCTGTGTCCCTATGTACAAGAGACACAGATCGGTCTCCTCTCTCCCTGACAGGACGTGGAGCTCTGTGTTTACACACAGAGCTCCACGTCCCTGCTCAGTTACTGGCCAATCGCAGGTGCCCGGCGGCCATCGCGGCCGCCGGACACGCGCACTGTGTTCCCAGTGACGCGACGGGCGCGCGCGGGCGCCCTAGAGGCTTTAAATGACAGGACGTCATATGACGTCCTGTCAGAACAATAGAGCATTCCGCCCCCGGTCATTTGACGGCGGGCGGATGTCAAGTGGTTAAAAGTCAGAAGCTGCAGTATTTGTAGCTGCTGACTTTTAATAATTATTTTTTCGACAGAACTTTGCTTTAAGAAAATAAAAAACAAACAATATTGCATATTTATAAGAGACAGCAGTTTTCAGTTTGTGGTTGTCAGATAAAGTTGAGTTCCACTTTAACCTCTCCCACTGGCCAGTGATACACTGGGCACTACTACATAAGAATGAGCACCTACTGCACGGGAATTGGCACCTACTACATGAGATCCCAGACAGAAGGGTTAAAGTGGAACTCAACTGTATTTGAGCACCACAAACTGAAAATGCTATGTAATTTATTTTTCATGTTCAAAGCAATTTCCCCCATCCATCCATATCTCAAAACACCCCCCTAGCAGTTCTAGCTACGGCCATCTTGAGTAAGGGCAGATGATTCATGTAGCACTTAATTCCTGGAATCCATCTGCCCTGTTCAGGCATGCAGGCAGAAGGGTGTGCTTAGCTGAGAAAACACTGTCCTCCAGATGAAATAAATCAATGTCATGAAGACTCCTGAGATGTATGACATCATTTTGGACTAGGCCAAAAACCAGGAAGCAACTGAAGAAATGTAAAAAAAAAGTTCCACTTTAAGAAAATGTTTTCTCTACTCATGAAATTTCAAGATTTCTGCACACCGCCCAAGATGAGCAAGGACTAGAATTGATGCATACATGTGGGCACGTGCACGTACACATAGGCGTGCGCAAGCATCCACAGATTCTGGTCCCCAGCAGCCTATTTATATGGAGAGTCTGCCTGGCTTCAGTGCTGGATTGTTTTCAGCTTTGGTTCCTGTGTTTCTGATTCTGGTCCATGTCTGCTAACCTCGTTCCTGACCCGGCTACATCTGACACTTCTCTTAGATCACCCCTGCCTTTTATATCTGCTTCTTGCTTATGCTATTGACCTCATCTTGGAGTCATGGCTACGTCATATGCCAGCACATTACCGACTTCTGTCTGTTCCCAACCTTGAACCTGATCCTGATTCTGCACCTGTCTGCCTGGCTTCCACTAAACAAGGCTTGTGACCGGACTCCACACCACCACTGGAAGGACTCCAAGCCACAGCTCACTCCTAGAGCTTTTAGGCACCTGCACCCTTCCAGTGCCTGAAGCCTCGTACACACGACCGAGGAACTCGACGGGCGAAACACATCGTTTTCCTCGTCGAGTTCCTTGTTAGGCTGTCGAGGAACTCGACAAGGCAAGTTTCTCCATTCCCGTCAAGGAAAAAGAAGACATGCTCTCTTTTTGGCTCAACGGGATCCTCGACAGTTTCCTCGTCGAAAAATGTACACACGACCGGTTTCCTCAGCAAAACAAAAATTCCAGCAAGTTTCTTGCTGGTTTTTGCCGAGAAACTCGGTCGTGTGTACGAGGCCTGTCAGTAGCAGTCCCTGTCTCCACTACCAGAGGTGCTTAGATGGGAATTGTAAAAGAGGCCACCCTCATCATCTTGGGCTCCACAGTCATTGATGTGACACCTTTCCACTGACCAGTAGACATGCGCACACTGAAATATTTAGTTTCGGAATTTCGTTTTCATCTGAAAAATACATTTATTTAGTTACTCCCGAAATTAGTTTTTATTTATTTTGTTTCGTTAAAAAATGCATTCGTCCGAAAATCTGAATGAATTAAAGTCGAATCTGTCATTGAAGGCTTATGGTGTCTGTCGAATGTTTTAAGAAGATTTGACGGAGCAGCTAAACTGTACGACGCCGCAATCGTACATTTCCGGTCGAATGTTCCGCCTACAAGCTATAGAAGAATTCTAATGTTGTATGACACTAGAAATAATTATATTTATACGTTGTTATTATTACTAGTCAATCAACATTCAAATTCTTCTCTAGCCTATGGGCGGAGCATTTGACCGGAAATGTACGATTGCGGCGTCGTACAGTTTAGCTGCTTATTGAATCTTCTTAGAACTTTTGAAAGACACCATAAGCCTTCAATGACAGATTCAACATTTGTATGTTTTTTTGTTGCTTTGGTGAATCTTCATCGTTCATGTCGAATGGTCTACCCCAACACTGGGCCAGATCCACGTAGCGCAGCGTTACTTTACGTCCGGCGTAGTGTATCTCAGATACACTACGCCGTCGTAACTTACAGCGTATTTCCCGTATCCACAAAGAATTTTTGCCGTAAGTTACGGCGGCGTAGAGTAACTGTGTCGGCGTAAGGGTGCGCAAATCAAATGGATGAGATGGGGGCGTGTTTTATGCTAATACGTCTTGACCCGACGTTAATGATGTTTTTTTCTGAACGGTGCATGCGCCGTCCGTGGGGGTATCCCAGTGCGCATGCTCCAAATTAACCCGCAACAAGCCAATGCTTTTGACGTGAACGTCATTCTACGCAAAGCCCTATTCGCGAACGTTTTACGCAAACGACGTACACGACGGAAAATTTGACGCTGGCCCGACATCCAGACTTAACATTGGCTACGCCTCATATAGCAGGGGTAACATTACGCCGAAAAAAGCCTTACGGAAACTACGTGAAAAAATGCGCCGGCCGGACGTATGTTTGTGGATTCTAGCTAATTTGCATACTCGACGCGGAAATCGACGGAAGCGCCACCTAGCGGCCAGCGTAAATATGCACCTTAGATCCGACGGCGTACTAAGACGTACGCCAGTCGGATCTAGCCCAGCTTCAGGCATATCTTGTTTTGTGGATACAAAGCAAAGATACGCCAGAGCAAACTAGCAGTTACGCGGCGTATCAATAGATACGTATCAATGGATCTGGCCCACTGTCTCTATAAAGTGGAATCTTTTCTCTCTATGTTGAATCTTTTCTCTGTATGTCAAATCTTTTCTCTCTATGTAGAATAATCTTGGACTGGTTAGGCACATTCGACCACAGGTTCGATAGGCACAGATCGCTATGTCGAAGATAAAGCATTTCTTTATATCAGATCTTTCAGATTTCAGATTCTGACGTTTGTTTTTGTTTGTTAAAACGATAACAGAATTACCCGAAATTTGAACGAAACTGCATTCGGATAAAAATGAATGCACATGACTACAGGCCATTGGTAAACCTAATATTGGCTAGCGTTGGGGCCCAAGATGATATTGCAGTGCAGTGTTTTTCAAAGTGATTTGCTAACAATGAAGCATAGAGGCATGGATGGATGGGGAAGTTTGCTTTGAATATTGAAAAAAATGTAAATATTGTTTTTCATACATGACTACTTTTCCGTAAAAATTTCAACCGTTATTAGCAGCTCTTTTACACAAAGTATATGTTACATTTTGAAAGTATTGGTCCATTATGTTAACGTCATGTTTTACTCCACTATAATACTGGTACCGAAATATCAGGCTAAGGCTTTAATTTCACAAATACTGATTCAGCCAAGCAAATGGCTTCCTGTGGGTTATGTAGATGGCATTTGCACTTTACAGCACCTAGTAGTTACTGAATTGGCTAAAATCTAAGTCTACTTTTCCGTAACAAAATGTAACCTCAGGTATGTTTACAATCATTGGACAAAGTTAGCGTTGCCAGTAATAACAGCTTTTAGGGAAGCATAAAATGCTTATTTGCTTGTGTATAATGGGCATTTCCGAGCACAAAGGAGACCTATGTATGTGTTTTCAGATGCTTTCATTTCCTGTCCTGTCTAAACATTCTATTATTTTATGGTTGGGCTGTGTTTTTCAGTCTGTTTGTCGTAAAAACGTATTTGTGAATGCACCATTAGAGACAAAACATAGAATGAGTTGTGCAGAATGGCCCATTTTAACTCATCTACAGTTTACTCAAAAGTTATTTTTCTGTGCAAGAGTGCATCAAGACCACCTATGGATTCTGTTTCCTCACCGAGGATGCTTATGATCCCTCAAGCAGAGACAGAGTGGCCTGTGGCACAGCAGGAGTCATTTCATTGCCTGTGAATGAAGTCATATTCCTTTGCCAGGATGCTATTCTTGGTGGAGAGGAGATGCTTCCTTAACCCTTAACCCTGACGGCATCAGGCGATGTTCTACCGAGTTGAGAGTTTGTAGAGACTCAACAAATTAACGCTGCTTACATAAAGAGTTTTAAGTGGTTCATAAATCATGCCCCATTATATATCTAATTATCCCCAAATATTCATTATGCGATTTTCTATGACTGATAAAGAGAATGTAACATAGAGCGCTCTTTGTGATCTTTGTGTCAAATATTTTGTTCCCTTTTTTTTCTTATTTGGAATGCATGACGTATTTTCATTGAGCATGTGTTTCACCTACTATATGATTTAAGTTATTTTTTTCCTTTATATAATTATTAATTACAGGCATTAACCCCCCTGGCGGTATTCCCGAGTCTGACTCGGGGTGAGATTTTTGGCTACGATCGGTAACCCCGAGTCAGACTCGGGCTCGCCTCGCTGCATCCACACGCTTGGTTTACTTACCTTGTCCCTGGATCCAGCGATGCCACCGCGCTGTGTGAGCGAGCGGGACCTTGCTCGATTCACACAGTGCCTCTGTGTGCCGCCGATCTCCGTTCCCTGCACGTTACGACGCATGGGAGCGGAGAATGGCGCCAAATTCAAAAAGGTAAACAAACACAATACATACAGTATACTGAATTCTTATAGATTACAGTACTGTATGTAAAAAATACACACCCCCCTTGTCCCTAGTGGTCTGCCCAGTGCCCTACATGTTCTTTTATATAATAAAAACTGTTTTTTCTGCCTGCAAACTGTAGATTGTCCATAGCAACCACAAGTGTCCCTTTATGTCAAAAATGGGTTTAGAGCAGCTAGAAAACAGAGATAATAAATTATAATCACTTGCAGAATTGAGCGATAGCGATTTGTGGGGAAATTCGTCATAAAAAAATAAAAGTAATGACAGCGACAATTCTGCAACTGAGCAAATTTCAGTGATTTTGAGTTGATTACATTATTGATTCATTTTTATTATAATTATTATTTGTTATAATTATTTATAATTATTTATTATATTATAATTTATAATTTTTTGTTTTTAAAAAAAATCATACCTGGGATGCCTACTAGACTCTTGTTTGGTCAGATATAAGTGAGTTATTCCTAAGAATTACAGGCCTACAGTATAAAACGCCAAATTTCCTTGCAAATAATGGTACCACTTTCAGCACTTTTTTCTGAAATAATCATACCGCCAGGGAGGTTAACAAGTGCTTTACATACTATTAGCCATATTCACGTATGGCCGCGTATCTTTATGCCGGTGTAGCGCATCCCATTTGCACTACGCCGACATAACATAGTGAGGCAAGTACTGTATTCACAAAGCACTTGCTCTGTAAGTTACGTCGGCGTAGCGCAAATGGCCCGGCGTAACCCCACCTAATTCAAAGTAGGCATGTAGTGGGCAGGCTTCATTTAAATTAACCGTGACCCCATGTAAATGAGGGCCGTTGGTACGGCGCATGCGCGCGCATGCTCAGAATCACGTCGCAAATACTCATTGCTTTCGACGTGAACGTAACCTATGCCCAGCCCCATTCACGTACGCTTACGCAAACAACCTAAAATCCGTCGGCTGTTACGTCGTCCATACCTTGCATGGGCTTCGCCATCTTTTTGGTGGTTTATCTTTACGCCGGAAAAACACCTTACGTAAACAGCGTATCGGGCACAAGTACGTTCGTGAATCGGCGTATCTAGGTCATTTGCATATTCGACGCGTAAATCCACGTACACGCCCCTACCGGCCAGCGTAAATATGCACATAAGATACAACGGCGTAGGAGACTTACGCCGGTCGTATCTTAGCCAAATTTAAGCGTATCTGGTTTCCAGAATACGCTTAAATATACGACGGTGCGCATTCGGACTTACGTACTTACGTAAGTCTTTTTGAATCCGGCTAAATATATTGATATCAGTCTCTGTCCTCAATGAGCTTACAATCTAAAGTCCCTATCTCACATGTATATTTACACACATACCAGGGCCAATGTACCTACCAGCATGTCTTGGTGCAGCTACCAATGTAACTACCAGCCTGTCTTGGTGCAGCTACCAATGTACTTACCAGTCTGTCTTGGTGCAGCTACCAATGTACTTACCAGCCTGTCCTAGTGCAGCTACCAATGTACCTCTCAGCCTGTCTTGGTGGAGCTACCAATGTACCTACCAACATGTCTTGGTGCATCTACCAATGTATCTACCAGCCTGTCTTGGTGCATCTACCAATGTATCTACCAGCATGTCTTGGTGCAGCTACCAATGTATCTACTAGCATGTCTTGGTGCAGCTACCAATGTATCTATCAGCATGTCTTGGTGCAGCTACCAATGTATCTACCAGCATGTCTTGGTGCAGCTACCAATGTATCTACCAGCATGTCTTGGTGCAACTACCAATTTACCTAAGGGCATGTCTTGGTGTAGCTACCAATGTATCTACCAGCTTGGAGTGTGGGAGGACCCGGAGTATCTGGAGAAAACCGATGCAAGTACAGGGAGAACATGCAAACTTCAAGCAGCTAACACCCTTGATGCTAGTATTGCAGCATTTGCCTTAAATGGCAAGTTCACCTTTGAATGAATGAATGAATGAATGAATGAAAACTTATATAGCGCAGCACATGCAAATTTAATCGCCTCTGGGCGCTTGTTGTTCCTGTCTCCTTTGGTATCAAAAGAGATGAGTCTTGATCTTTCTCATGAATGCTAAGTGATTCTCCTCCAACCGAATGCTGGTTGGTAAAGCGTTCCATAGTCTAGGCCCTTGGACCGCGAATCTCCTTTCTCCTTTGGACTTGTATCTGGCTTTGGGTATCTGGAGGAAATTTTGATTGGTGGAACGCAGAACGCGATTGGGTTTATGAGCTTTTATTTTTTCGCATAGATAATGGGGAGCATTCCCATAGATACATCTATGCATTAGAGTGCTTTAAAAGTGATTCTGTCTTTTACTGGTAACCAGTGAAGGGCTCTCAGTGAAGGTGAGATTGATTCCCAAGGTTTTTTCCCAGTCACAAGTCTAGCGGCCGTATTTTGAACGACTTGTAGACGAGTGATTTGGTACTTGGGGAGTCCGAGGTAAAGGGCATTTGCATAGTCCAATCTTGAGTTTACAATAGCTCCCACCACGACCGCTATGTCTTCCTTGGGAATAAAAGGAGTAAGTCTGCGTAGTAGACGCAGCAGATGGTGAGATCCGCTGACTACTGACCCTATTTGTGCGTCCAATGTCATGTGAGAGTCAAAGATGACCCAGAGACTTTTGACTTTGGCGCTAGGGGTGATGATTTTGCCCAGAATGGGCGGGGGGGTCCAAGTTGTTGTAGGTTGATTCATACGCTTGGCGTGAAACAGGAGAAGTTCTGTTTTCTCTCCGTTGAGTTTAAGATAACTCTTTGTCATCCAGTCCTCTATCAAAGAGAGGCATGTCTCTAGATTGAGGTGATGATCCTTTTTATTGCAAATGCGGAAATATAGTTGCGTGTCGTCTGCATATGAGTGGTAGAGCAGTTTTTGACTGCTAATAATCTCAAAAAGAGGGCGAAGATAAATGTTGAATAACACCGGCGACAGGGGGGATCCTTGAGGGACTCCGCACGATACCGTGCGTTTCTCACAAGTGAAAGGTCCTAACTTCACTATTTGCGATCGGTTTTCCAAAAAAGAGGAGAACCAAGATAAATCGCCTTCTGCGACTCTGGCTACTTCAGCTAGCCGAGTCAATAAAAGCTTGTGGTCTACTGTGTCGAAGGCTGCGCTCAGGTCCAACAGAACCAGAAGACAAGATTCTCCTTCATCTGCGGCCTCGAGAGCGTCGTCCCATATTTTGAGCAATGCGGTTTCTGTCCCGCGTCCAGGCCGGAATCCCGATTGAAATGGGTCAAGTAGGTTGTGGGTATCTACGTTTGGAACATGTTACATGTATTTAGGGTGGAACATGCAATATGTTCCAGCTCCTGCTACCCGCCCCCCTCCCTGTACGAGTGGACAGGGGATCTTTTCCCTGCTGTCACAATTTAAAAACAGCATGGCCATGCAGGGCTCAGCCCACACAACAACATCATTCATTTACAGTTTTGTAAATGAGAGAACTACATCTAACATAGGCCTCTATGGTCGAAGGCTTGTAGTTCTCAATGAATTGTTAGGCCTCGTACACACGACCGAGTTTCTCTGCAAAAACCAGCAAGAAGATTGCTGGGACTTTTTTTTTGCCAAGGAAACCGGTCGTGTGTACATTTTTCGATGAGGAAACTGTTGAGAATCCCGTCGAGCCAAAAAGAGAGCATGTCTTCTTTTTCCTCGACAGGAACGGAGAAACTTGCCTTGTCAAGTTCCTCGACAGCCTAACAAGGAACTCGACGAGGAAAACGATGTGTTTCGCCCGTCGAGTTCCTCGGTCGTGTGTACGAGGCTTCAGGGCGCTGCTGAGCATCCTCATAGCTCAATGTTTTTTCCTGCTATTCAGTAACTGTTTCTGGACTGTCTGCAGGATCCTGGCATTTCACCAAAGATCTGCTTATAATTACAGGCTGCAGAGTAAAACAAAATAATAAATGCATATTTTGTTTACCTGTAAACAAAAATAGAGCATCAATTTCTACTTTTTGCTATAATAAATATCCCCCAAAGATATATATATAAAAGAAAAAAATTCCTCAGTTTAGGCCTATATGTATTCTTCTACATATTTTTGGTAAAAAAAAAAATAGCAATATTGATTGGTTTGCTAAAAAGTTATAGCGTTTACAAAATAGGGGATAGTTTTATGGCATTTTTATGATTTTTTTTTCCACTAGTAATGGCCGCAATCAGTGATTTTTATTGTGACTGTGACATTCTGGTGGACACATCGGCCACTTTTGACGCCATTTTGGGACCATTGTCATTGATACAGCGATCAGTGCTATAAAAATGCATTGATTATTGTGTAAATGACACTGGCAGTAAAGGGGTTTACAGTAGGGGGAGCTGAAGGGGTTAAGTGTGACCTAGGGATGTGTTCTAACTGTAGGGGGGCTGGGCTACATGTGACATGACACTGATCACTGCTCCCGATCACAGGGAGCAGTGATCAGTGTACTTGTCACTAGGCAGAATAGGGAAATGCCTTGTTTACATCAGAATTTCCCCATTCTTCCTCTCTGTGCGCGCCCACAATGCCGTGTCTTAAAGGGGATATATCTGTACGCCCATATGCCCGGCCATGCCATTCTGCCAACATATATCATCGTGCAGCGGTTGGCAAGTGGTTAAGAGAACCTTGCTTGCCAGTTAAATATGATTCCTATTAGTGGAAAACACCCTTTATTTGTGAGGTGTGGCATCCCTGCTATGAGATCCATTCTATGTCTGGGCCAACCCACCCCATTGACAACTTTGACATTGTAAAGGAAAGATTTTGATTATACAGTGGAAACATTTCTTTAGATGATTAAAGGGAACTTTCAGAGAGTATAATGGCAGTCTGTGAACACATAGACCAAGGTCTACACATGAGCTGTCATAATTCTCTATAACAGCATTATCCAGGTGTCAGGTATAGTGAACTTATTGAGAATATAATGGATAAGGCCAGGAAAAGCGTACTGGGGCAGTCTCTCTGTAATAATAAAGTGCCCTGATTTCCAGATAAGGGATCTTTCCATTACTGTACTTTATATATTATTTATGGTCGTTAGCCTCTGACCGAGAGAGATGTGGATCACATAAAAACGTGACAAGACTTACAACATAGATAGACCTGAAGTGTGCCTTGGTGGTCTGGTCAGTATGCCAAGAAAAGGGGGCATACCCAAGGTAAGTAATGGGCAGTTAATTGAAGTGCCCTGAAAAAGGGAAGGGCGGGAGGGTGTCAAATGCGATTGAATGCGCAGACTCACGAACATGAGGTGAGCTGGGAAGAGTCAGCCCAGTGACGTGTAGTACTGCACACTGAACCGACAAAGAGCATGTGTGAGTGGACTGCTTAAATACCCTCCGGGCTCCTCCAATAAACTCAGGCCAGTATACTGGCCTTAATTAAATTGTCCAGTCACTTCCTAACAATGCTCTGTAGGACCCTTGTTATAGGGATGATTTATATCTGAAATCTGAACTCTGGCCAGGGACTCTCTCATTAATCTTAGCACCCTTCTATAACCTCTAACTAACTATCTATGTTAACAACAAATAAATAAATACATAAATGGACCCAATAATAACCTTTCTGTCCCGAGTCTTCTCTCTTATGGACTGCAGATTGGCAGGGTCCTTTTTCAGCTGCCCACATCTCTACATAGTGATGTGGACACTTCCTAATGGATCCATTGGCAGGATCTTCAAAGGGTTACAATAAGACCAAATGGATCACTTATCTTTTCTTCCAGAAGAGGCACCACCGAAAGTCTGAAAAAAAAAAACATTGGCTTTACAAAAGACACCTTTATATAATGAAGTTCAATATGTAAGGAAGACTCAATATCTTATTAATGCTCTTCAACACCTACTGTAATTTGCCAATAGAACAACCACATCATACAGATTAGGACAATAAACACAGTAGCAAATTCAAATAATTTATATTTCTATGATCAACATTTCCATTTCAGAATTTTAGTTATAAACTTCTATTATAATATACAATAAAGCCATATATGGACAAACATTTTGTCAATTGTTTTAAGTCGAGGTCTAAGAGCTGCCCATTATCTGAATAATGGTCATAGTCTTGGCTGCAGCTGGCAGTTACAAATAATGAAATGATAGAAATAAAATGGCCAGACAAGAAAAATTAACCAGCTTGCAGACTTCTGTGGCCGTTATCCCAAATTCTAAAGTCTTACCCTACTCAGTTCTCCCAAGAAATTAATGAATTTATATTTAAAGCTTTCACAAATGTGTGGCCATCTAAAGGCCCGTACACTTGGTCGGACTTTTTGCCAACAAACTTCAAAATCTGCACGTTTTAAAATTTGTCCGATCGTGTGTACGCTCCATCAGACCAACTTTTTTGGGTTTCATCGGACAAAAATTTCGGTCTGCAACCGGACAAACTTTTTGGCAACAAAAGTCTGATGGTGTCTAGTTCGACCGTGTGTACAGCAAGCCATCGGATTTTTGTACAAAGTGCAAATGCGCATGCTCAGAACCAATGCTAAAATCAATCAACAATAGCAGAAGTTAACCAAAGGGTGGCGGTAAAGAGCAGAAAAGAGCAGAAAAACCATGTGATGTTGGGAAAGTTTTAGAAAAGTTTGCAGAAAAGTCAGAGCGTGTGTATGCTATGGGTGTGACCGGACAACTCCCTTCGGACAAAAATCCAAGGGAAAGTTTGTTTGATGTCCGACCGTGTGTACGAGGCTTTAGAATGATCAGGCTTATTCTATAAAGTATTGTAAAGAAAATATTAAAGTTTAGTGTTCTATGGCAACCAGTCGGAATTCTACTTACTCAACTCAGATATCACAAAGACTACACAAAGACTATCTTTGATTGGTCACTGCCCTTTGCCCGTTATTTTTGGCTTAGTTAATAAGGCTGAATTTCCAGTATGAAAGCAACAGTATGATCTAGCATGAAACTAAACGTATCTGCTTTGCAATTGCAATAAAACAAAGGTGGATAACCTTATTTTTAGATTTTAAAATTGTGTTGGGGTGTCCTTCTTCAACACCTCCTTCAACTATCTTTGATTGCTTACTGCCCTTTGCATTTACAGTATTTAAATCTTTAAAAAAATGTGCAGCCATCAACAAGTGATGTTGGGAAAGTTTTAGAAAAGTTTGCAGAAAAGTCAGAGCGTGTGTATGCTATGGGTGTGACCGGACAACTCCCTTCGGACAAAAATTCAAGGGAAAGTTTGTTTGATGTCCGACCGTGTGTACGAGGCTTTAGAATGATCAGGCTTATACTATAAAGGATTGTAAAGAAATATTAAAGTTCAGTATTCTATGGCAACCAGTCGGAATTCTACTTACTCAACTCATATATCAGAAAGACTACCTTTGATTGGTCACTGCCCTTTGCACGTTATTTTTGGCTTTGTGAATAGAAGTGCCAGGGTGAAAGCAGCAGAAGGATGTAGCATGAAACTAAATGTATCCGCTTTGTCAATTGCCATGAAACAAAGGCTGGAAAGTTTGGAAACCTTCTATTTTGGCTTCTAAAAATGCGTTGGAGTGTCCTTTAACAACTGCCTTCAACTACCTTTGATTGCTCACTGCTCTTTGCTTTTATTTAAAGCCCAAGCAATGAGTGAATTTATAGTTAAAGCTTTCACAAAAATGTGTGGCCACATAAGAATGATCAGGCTTATTCTATAAAGGATTGTAAAGAAAATATTAAAGTTCAGTAGTCTATGACAACCAGTCGGAATTCTACTTACTCAGCTCAGATATCAGAAAGACTACCTTTGATTGGTCACTACCCTTTGCACATTATTTTTGGCTTTGTGAATACGGCTGAAGTGCCAGGGTGAAAGCAGCAGAAGTATGTAGCATGAAACTAAATCTCTGCAAAACCCTCTCCTCCAATCCCTCAATGACTCCCGATCGCCAGCAAATTAAATTCAAAATACTAACCACAATTTACAGAGCCATCCACAACTCTGCCCCGAGCTACATCACCAATCTTGTCTCCAAACATATCCCAAACTGTTCTCCCCGCTCTTCTCAAGACCTCCTACTGTCAAGCTCTCTCGTCGTCTCCTCCTCCCATGCTCATCTCCAAGATTTCTCCAGAGCCTCTCCCATCCTCTGGAACTCGTTACCTCAACCTGTCTGGCTATCCCCTACTCTGGCTACCATTCAGGCGATACCTGAAAACTCATCTCATCAGGGAAGCCTATCACTTGTCCAACTAATCTTTTTTCACTTCCATCAACTCATTCCCCACAGTTACAACCTTTTGTACCACCTGCCCCACACTATTTGATTGTAAGCTCCTCTGAGCAGGGCCCACTTAATCTGCTTGTATTTTATTGTATTATAACTGTATTGTATCCCTTTCATATTATAAAGTGATGCGTAAACTATTGGCGTTATATAAATCCTGTATAATAATAATAATGTATCTGCTTTGTCAATTGCCACGAAACAAAGGCTGGAAAGTTTGAAAACCTTTTTTTTTTGGGGCTTTTAAAAATGCATTGGGGTGTCCTTCAACAGCTGCCTTCAACTACCTTTAGTTGATCACTGCCCTTTACATTTATTTAAAACTTTCAAAAAAATTGTGGCAACCTAAGAATGAACAGGCTTATTGTAAAAAGGATTGTAATGAAAATATTAAAGTTCAGTATTCTATGGCAACCAGTCGGAATTCTACTTACTCAACTCAGATATCACAAATACTACCTTTGATTGGTCACTGCCCTTTGCCCGTTATTTTTGGCTTAGTAAATAAGGTTGAATTGCCAGTATGAAAGCATCAGAATGATGTAGCATGAAACTAAACGTATCTGCTTTTTAATTGCAATGAAACAAATGCTGGTAACCTTATTTTTGGATTCTAAAATTGTAGTTGGGGTGTCCTTCTTCAACAATTCCCTTCAACTACCTTTGATTGCTCATTACCCTTTGTATATATTTAATGCTTTAAAAAAAATGTGTGGCCACCTAAGAATGGTCAGGCTTATACTATAAAGGATTGTAAAGAAATATTAAAGTTCAGTATTTGCACATTTTTATAATTTTATTAGTTTTTATTAATTTGGTTAATATTGCGCTGCACTTTCTTTGTTTACGATTCTATGGCAACGAGTCGGAATTTTACTTACACAGCTCGGATATCAGAAAGACTACCTTTGATTGGTCACTGCCCTTTGAATGTTATTTTTGGCTTTGTGAATAAGGCTAACATGCCAGTGTGAAGGCAGCAGAAGGATGTAGCATGGAACGTAAATGTATCTGCTTTGTCAATTGCCATGAAACAAAGGCTGAAAAGTTTTGAAACCTTATTTTTTGGGCTTCTAAAAATGCGTTGGGGTGTCCTTCGTTAACTGCCTTCAACTAACTTTGGTTGATCGCTGCCCTTTGCATTTACATAAAGCTGTCAAAAGAAATGTTTGACCACCTAAGAATAATCAGGGCTTAAGCCTCGTACACACGACTGAGGAACTCGACGGGCGAAACACATCTTTTTCCTCGTCGAGTTCCTTGTTAGGCTGTCGAGGAACTCAACAAGGCAAGTTTCTCCATTCCTGTCGAGGAAAAAGAAGACATGCTCTCTTTTTGGCTCGACGGGATCCTCGACAGTTTCCTCATCGAAAAATGTACACACGACCGGTTTCCTCGGCAAAAAAAAAATCCCAGCAAGTTTCTTGCTGTTTTTTGCCGAGAAACTCGGTCGTGTGTACGAGGCCACATTCTATAAACGATTGTAAAGAAAATATTACAGTTCAGTAGTACCAGTCGGAATTCTACTTGCTCAGATATCACAAAGACTATCTTTGATTGGTCACTGCCCTTTGCACGATATAGTAAATAAGGCTGAATTGCCAGTATGGAAGCAACATAATGATGTAGCATGAAACTAAACATATCTACTTTGCAATTGCAATGAAACAAAGGCTGGTAACCTTATTTTTGGCTTCTAAAATTGTGTTGGGGGGCGTCCTTCTTCAACAACCGCCTTTGACTATCCTGGACGTGGAAAGGGTTAACTTCATAAAGCCGAGGCTCTTTATTCCAGCACACACAAATGCTTTCCCATCATACTTTAGGACCAGCGAACCGTCCCTTCATTGATGACACCTTTTGGCTTCACAATAGAAGCCAATTTGTTAGAATTCTTCACAGGTCAGGGGCTGCATGAAGATGTGGAGGGAGCAGCCGTTACTGCTGGAAAATGAAGTTGTATTCAGCTGGCAAATTATACATCTGCTGCATTTTATGTGCGCCGCTTTTCCTTTGCTTCCTCCGGTCCCCCCGTCCCCCCCTCACATTATTTATTAATTTTTTTTATTTAAAAAAAAATCTAAAGATCACGTGCGAGGGGCATCGGCACATATCCAGTTAACATAGGTTAATAGATTGATTCCACTGACACGGATCATAATGAACAGTAAATTGTTTTATCTCTTAAGTCTTATTTGGTCAGCCAGGAAAACATATGAGGTAATATGGCTCAGACTAAATGGACCGTCTAATAGATCTCCCTCTAAAGTGTAAGGACAGAGGTGACAGTGCCTTCAATGATTAATGAAAATAATAATGCTCCTGAAATTGAAATTTTTCTAATTTTTTTTTTCTCCCCTTCGCTTCTCGCTGCTGCCACCAAAAAAAACTTCAGCTTGGGGATGATTTGTAGACAGTAACCAGCTTGTGCTTTCTAATAGAACTCAGTGGAGGTATGATCTCTGCTTTAATGTACACAAAGCGGAACACTGGCTTGACAAATGTAATTACCCCATTTATAGATCCCTATGCGATATATGTATATATTATATGGATGGCTATGAGCGTACTGTAAAAAGCGAGTAAAATAAATAAATAACATAAGACATTGATAAATATGATTGATGATATGACGCTCACATATAAAAAGCCTTATCTAATGCCCCTTGTATTTACTAACAGCTTTCATTCAAATGGAATATTTTCAAAACATACATGAATAAAACAAGTTATTTTTTTTTAATTGGGTATACATATGCACAGAAATATCAATCAGAACTCATTTTCTAAAAAAAAAAAAAAAAAAAAATGTTTTTTTTCAAAAATAAATTATAGGGGTAATCCACAAAAGGGATACGCCGGCGTATCGACTGATACGCCGTCATATCCCTGTTTCTATCTTTGGAACTGATCCACAGAATCAGTTTCTCATAGATACTGTAGGCAGAAAATCCGACATGTGTAAGGGACTTACACTGTCGGATCTTAGGATGCAGTACCGCATCCGCCGCTGGGGGCATTTCTCGTCGAAATGCCGCTTCGGGTATGCAAATTAGCACTTACGGAGATCCATGAAGCTTTTAAGCTTCGTTTTTTCTCCGTAAGTATTAGTTTGCCGTCGCAATATTAGGGCTGCTTTTACAAGGCCTAAACTGTTTACACCTTGTAAAAGTAGACCCTTCTATCCCGCGTCGCTGTCTTTTTTTTTTTTTTTACGCCCGTCGCGATTCTCAAAACCCGGTGCAACGT